>NC_061118.1:70640793-70828782 GCF_002878395.1 Capsicum annuum | reverse complement strand
GGCCTAATGGCCTTACCATTTCCCTCAAGCATCATAGTAAACACGTGCATGCAAGGTAATTGTAGAAATGCCTAGTTGAAGAAGAATGGATCGCATGACCCTTTGTGATCGAAGTGATGAGTTCATACCATACTTGCATGCTACGTGTTTACTATGATGCTTGAGGGAAATGGTAAGGCCATTAGGCCACGCTAAGTGTGAAATGTCTAATTATGGGTCGAATTGCATATACAAGATCTTAAAGAAAAGAACCTTGAGAAGTGAACCATGATGTGTTGAATGTATGTTATTTGTGTGTATCCCGATTGGATGAACTATGTTATGTTGTATATTTCCTTAACCATATGCATCCTTGTTGAATGATCTACGATGTAATGACATGAGATCCCAATACTTGTATATGAATATGATCTTCAAATGATTGGTGTGAGGTGTTAATGAATGCATGGTGCATGATGGCCTATGGGCATGTGAGTATGCATGTTGTATACTATGTATTACTTATGTTATTGATTGCTGGGGGTACGTATGCCCGAAATAGTCTGCTGGTCTAGAGCTGAGTCAGTTCAGCGATAATCTTAGTCGCGCTACGATTGAGGAATCTCCGATGATTTGAGAACTTAACATGAATTCTGTGAGAACTTAGTATGTTGGGCTCTGAACAAGAATATATTTTTCATTCTTGTGCCCAAAGAATTGATTTTATCATTGAAATTTCATGATTTTGTAAAGTGGATAAATACCCAAGATATTTTAGTGACGAGTTATGAGGTTATGAAAAATATAAATTGTTTAAGCTTTGATGTACATGATTACTTTATTATTCCCAAGTTATGATTTGATATGGTGATTTTCATATTTCTACCATAAGTTGATATTTCAAGTGTTTTCAAGATATGATTTATGTAACTTTGAATCGTCCAATATTGGTATACATAATAACCTTATTATCTTATTTTCTTGAAATGAGATTTTATGTCATCAATTGCATACCACTACTATGAAATTATTTTTTTGAGGATTCTTGATATAAGAGCCATGATTTGAGTTACATTACGACATACAAAATCTTACCATGATTTGAAGATCTTAAATACTTTTCAAAAGCTATTGTCATGATTTGAATATTGAAATGAAAGAATAATCATTTGAGAATATTGATTTGCATCCGCAGAGTCGGGATGATTTATATTGATTTTAAGCTCGCCGAGACGAAATACTTTGTTATTGATACCATGTTGATGTTGAGGAAAATTATAATGTTTTGAGCTAAAATGTGTTGAGTTAGGAATCCACAAATTGATATGATTTGATAAATGAGAAAGAGATTTGATTTAGTCTTTATGATAGACCCTTGTGATGTTGTGGTGGATTTCCTAACGCGTTTTGAGCTAGTCGGGAAGTATTACTTAGCACCGAGAGGTAAATTTGGTATTTTTCCAAACCTATGTGCCACCGTAGGGTTGTTGATGATAATATTGTTGGCCAGAGAGCCGAATTGTGATTATGAAAGCTTTAAGGTTGTACTCCCTGGCAAGAGTACAACACTCCCGCCAATGGGTGTGCGCTCCCTAGGAGGGCAAACGTTGGTATTCCACGTGGCTCACGTGGGATTGTCGGTTATAAGAAACTCCCCTGTCCATAAGAGTATGTTTCTTGAACTATCGAGTCGCTTTGATTCTTGAGTTGATGAGTTTGGTTGTCTATGATGAGTCATGAGAATTTATGATGAATATTGATGATTTTATGATGATTTATGGGATTTTACTTATGTTTTCCTCTCTATAATATTATGAGAAGTATGGATAATGAAATTCAAGCCATGTGAGTCTTCATTTTTCGTGCGCATGTTTTACGAAATCAAAGATATTATTCAAATTATTGCGTGCACCCCCACATATTCAGTTGCTTATGAGGAGTCATGGTGAGTTATGTAACTACTTCCCACAGTTTCTGTGTCAGTATAAATCTTCAGGAGTCAGGGGTGTGAGTGTATTCGATTGATCAGTGTTGGTATCCTGTGATTCAGTAATCCAGTACCCTAGTACAGTAGTGAGTTCCGAGGATAGTAAAGTGGTATCCGAGTTGTGGTATTTGGAGTTGTTATAATTGTTACAGTGGTTGTGAACTGTGTATTCATATATGTGTACTCGTTCATTATTCTCATGATTATTCTGTTGATTAAATGTTCATGCATAAGCACTTGCATTTAGCCTTCCCTTCTTGCATACTCAGTACATCTTAGTACTAACGCATTCGCGCTATGGTGTTCTTTTATTTTGGGGCACCATAGGTTCAGAGGAGTAAAACTTGGAGCATCTTAGAAGTCACTTGTATAGCAGCAGTGGGTGCAACAGTGAGTCCTCATCATCCGAGGATGTTGTTATTACAGTATTTGATTTTAATAGACGGAGTTAGTTGGGGGAATTGTTCCTTCAACTCCACAGTTCAGGCAGTGTAGAGGTTTTTCAGACAGATGTATTAGTGTGCGGTTTAAGGTATTGTATATTTCTAGATGTTTGAACCTTATGGCAAGTGTTAGCCAGTTTTCGCATGTATTTTATTATATTATGCAGTGAACAGGTACAGATATTAGAAAAAGGGTTAGCTTGTGGTCCTTCGGGATCATAAGAACCATGTGGCATTCCGGTTCTCGAGAATCGGGGTGTTACATCATGTCTATAGACCTATGGTGTAACATGAAAAGAAAGAACCATAGTATAAATATGTCAGTACGTGGGGATGTACTGAGTATACGAGTGAGGTAGGCTAAATGGAAAAGGGTTTACGTGCATGAGCAATGCTAACTGACTGATTGATATGAATGTGAGAGTGCAAACATTCATGCATAGTAACTGAGATTGTGAATTTCTGATAGCTAAATCTGTATGCTAATACATGGTTTACTGATAAATAATCATGACTTATACTGTAGTTCTGATAACATGGGTGATTGTATCTGACAGCCCTTAATCTGATGGAACTATCTGAGTTCCGTACTGTAATTAAATTGATTGTATCTAACAGTCCTGATATACTAAAATCTGAAGAACTATCTGAGTTCTTTTACTGAGACTGATACTGAAATTGCGGGAGGTAGTTATTTAACCAATATGCCCCATATGTGCCATTATGGCTAAGCTGGGGTTCAATCTCTGCCCTGACTGGAAGGGTGTCAATACCTCGCCACTGGTAAGGACAACGTGTGAGCAACCCTCATATAACAGGTAACTCTAGTGAGAACGGTGGGAACCCTCATATAATAGGTTAAGTCACCTCATCTACCCTCATATAACAGGTTGCGATGTCTCAACCTATACTGGTTACATAGTTTTGGAACACAAAGATGACTGCTAAGAATCACACCCTCATATAACAGGTGAGTTCCCATCCTTGGGTTCACTCGGTGCTAACTCCTACTCTTATTTAAAGAGATTGAACATGATTTTACTGACTAAACGTGAATTGAACTTACTGAATTTCCATTGACTGGTGGAATACTACTGATATCTGATAACTGACTGAGATCATGAGGTTTTCCTGAGTCACATGACTGACTGATTTCTATTGAATCATGGCTTGATTTCGGATATCATGAAACATGACATGGCTCTAGGCACACAACTATATTTTTTGGGTACGAATACCCCTAGGACTCGATAGAAGGAAACTGACACACACATGACTGACTTGATCACAAGATTGGAGTTCACAATTCATAATATCATAACTTAGGGAATTTCATGAAGTACATGATTTTCATACATCTTGTACATAAGTAGGATTTTCAAGTAAGCATAGCATAATCTCATAAGGCTAGTTCATGAACAATCCAACAACATTTACAAGGCACACTATCAACATGAAAGTCATTGGAATATAGGGGCATATCATGAATCCTTTACTTAGTCATAATTTAGCTATATTGCATGATTTGTAGTTCCTTAGGCATTTTATCAAACACCTTGCATGCACTCTTTTAAGGCATAGGTGTATTTATCAATTCGACCATCTTAATTTATCCAAAATTTATGGGTTTCACTAACCTATTCACATGCTTTATGAAAACATATCAAGATACAACCTTGAATCCAAACAACAATCATCAACATGAATATAGTCATAACACGATAAGGAAATCACAATTTATAATTTAAAACATGATTCTTGAGCTCCATCGATGAAAGGGACCCATGTATGAATACTACGCATACCTTAGTGATTGAATCTTGAAAGAGATCTAATGTTTCTGAAGGTTCTTGAAGAATTCCTTAGTCTTTCTCTTGAGGAGATGATCTTGAGAGGAAACCCTAATCTTGTGGTTGAGAGTGTATGAGAGAGCTTTTTGAGATGTTTAACTAAAGAGAATGAAAGATAATACACTCCTTGAGGGTTATAAGTCGTGGGAAGTTTAGGAAAAATACCAAAATACCCTTACTAAAACATCCCTCAATTGTTGGAAAAAATAGCTGACGACATTCATAACAAGTCATCAAGCTAGTGATAAGCCGTCACAAAAGGGTAAAATCTTGATTTTCTGGTTAAGGTTGACAACATTGGTGATAGGCCGTTATGGGCGTGATGGCTTATCACAAAATTTTGTCACTGGGGGTGAAAATATGCCCAGGGCTGACGACATTGGTGATAGGCCGTCACGGGCGTGATAGCTTATCACGAATGTCGTCACTCAGTTTCCCAGCCAGACATGCCGAAGTAAAATGGGCATAACTCCTTGCTCCGATATCAGATTTAGTCAAAATTAATATTGTTGGAAATCTAATTCCATTATATATCTGTTGGTGTGTCATGATCTCAGATATTCATAGCATAACAAGAAATATGCTCATTTGAAGCTGACTATACCAATATCCTTCTCAAGAATTCAATCGGTAAGGAAATGTTTTGATTCGTCTAATAGCTAGGACACTTTTGATGCCTTAATATACATCAACCTTTATCATAGCACTACCAAAGCACTAAAATTTATTACTCATGATTTCGAAGCATGATCCTAAAAATGTCTGAACTTTTGGGGAATTACATTAGCACTAAGTTACATTCCTCACATCTTCTCAGAATGTTGTCAAGGTGTGCCAGGAAATTATCAAATGAGCCTCATACGACTAAAAAGTATTCCATGAAAACCTCAATAGTGTCCTCCACCATGTTAGAAAAGATGGACATCATACAATGCTGGAAAGTGATAGGAGAATTACATAGACAAAACAACACCCTTTTAAAAGAAAATATCCCATACGAACAAGTGAAAGTGGTATTCTCTTGGTATTTAGGGGAAATGTAATTCTAATTATATCTTGAATAACTATCTAGAAAACAATACCATTATTTACCAGCAAGATGAACTAACATCTGATCCATAAAGGGCATAAGAAAGTGATCATTATCAGTCCATGAATTTAACTTCCTATAATCCATGCAAACACATCATTCGATGACTGGCCTATAGGAATTATCTCATTCTTCTCAAATAGTTATTCCACCCTTCTTTATTAGATATTGAATTGGATAGATCACACCTTACATCTAACTACTAAATGATTCTTTCTTCATGACCTTGCATGGACAGGTGGAATATCTTTTGGTACTTAATGCTAGGTATATAATCTTGCTCAAGCTAGATTTTGTGAGTACAAATTCCAAGTGAAATTCCAATAATGTCAGCAATGGACCATCCAACGACCCTTTTGAACCTCTATAAAATAGATAATATGGCCTCGGCCTACCACTCTAATAAATTATCTACAATGATAAGCAACAAGGTATTGTTGGCCCCTAAAAACACATAAAAAGATGAGAAGAAAGGGTTTTGAGCTCTAAAATTAGAGGTTCCTCAGTAGATGGTTTAGCCGGCGAGGTCACTTTATTCTTCTGATCAAGTTCCAATTTCTTTGGTGCATAAGTGTATGAACCTTACCAACAAGCGTACTAACCATCTCATCATACTCATTAATACCTTCATTGTTAAAATTTATTATTATTACTGCAAGTGTCTCAACATCGAGTCTTTTCTCAATAAGAAATATCGACGCATCCTCATTTGTAGTATCTATCACCGAAATCACACGTATGTCCTTTGGATACTTCATGGACTGGCATACATTAAAAGTAACTTGCTTATTACTAAATTGGAACTTTATCTGTCCCATTTTAATGTCAACCAATTATCGACCAGTCACGAGGAAGGCCTTTCAGAGATGATAGGAACCTCAAAGTCAACCTCACAATCAAGAATAATGAAGTTGGACAAAATTATGAAAGACACTACTTTTACCAATACATCACACAAGACTCCCACCAACTTCTTCATAATGCGATATTTAGAAGTCTCATAGAGGTTAGTTTAGGTGACCCCAACCCCAGCTGCTTGTAAATGACCAGTGCTATTAGGTTAATACTAGCACCCAAGTCACATAAGTCTCTTGAAATATTCAAAGACCCTATTGTACAAAGAATCATAAAGGCTTTCAGATCTTCCTTTCTCTCAAATAGACAGTAAGACATAATTCCACTATAATGGTGCACATTATCCACAGGCTCAAAACTCAATGTCCTCTTATATGTCACCAAGTCTTTCATAAACTTTGCATATCCAAGCTTTTTCAAGAGCCTCTACAATAGGGATGTTCACCGACAACTCCTTCAACATTGAAATAAACTTTTGATATTTGCCCTCTTCAATTTTCTTTTTCAACCTTTGGGAAAAAGGAGGAGGAAGAGGTATTAGAATGGGAGTCACTACTGGTATGACCTCCTTATCCTTCCCCTTTTCAAACATAGACCCATTTTCAACAATTAGAGGCCATTGAGATGCATCTTTGTTCACCACCAAACTCCAAACTCTTTTCTTTATTCTCATTCACAATATCGATGATCATAGGATCAATATTCATGTTATCAATGATAAGCACAGATGGATAAATAGTAGCTTTACCACTCAAAGTAGTGATGGCCAGACAATGGCTATCATTCTTAGAATTTTTTACGGTGTTGCTCAAAAGTGTGCTCGGTTGATATTAGTTCAATGCGGTGGACATCTTCCTAAATTATTACTTAAGCTTCCTAAAACAGTTGTATAATACTTAAATTTTTGACTCATACCAGGGATGTCTGCCTTAATATCTATAAGGAGATTTTCTTGACTTTCAGACCTCTTAACTAATTTCGCAAGTAAAGCTTCCATCCTTGAATTTCCTTACTCCATATCACGTTCCCTAGTAGAGCATATACACCAACCTCATATTTATAATCATCTTTCTTTCTCCAATCACTATCTCTTTTCCTACTCTTATTTCTATACCCAAACCTATTGTAGTTTTCTCCGTAATAGTTCCAACCTTGATTCCTTTGCCTAGAGTTTCAATTGTTTTGGTTAGACCCTTTGTCCTTGGGTACAAAACCCACCATCTCTCTATCAAGATATTAAAATATTCTTATAAGTTTGAATCTTCATATCTAGAAGTCTTACCTCGAGCACCAACTAAATTGATCTTATCTACTCCAGATAGTGCAAATTGGTAAGTAAGCAATGCGATCTTAGTCCACAGTTGTGCCACCACTTGAGCCACTATATCATGTAGTGCTCTCTGCACATTAGAGGCTCCAATTGCATAAGTACCTGTTGAACTGTCTGTCTCAAGTGTATTCCACCCTCGGGTGGTTTTTGTAATCTAATCTAGGATCTCAAATGCATGTTCCCATCATAGACTCATAAAGACCTCACCTATGACAGTGCTACAGTTTTAGTTTTATCATTCAAGACTCTGTAGAATATCTCTAACAAGTTTCTTCTAGTCATTCTATAATTTGGCACATTCTGTAGCCTTTTCTTAAACCTCAACCATGTCTCGTATAGTGCCTCTCAATGCAGCTGTCAATTTATGTATCTCATGTTTCAATTGCAGCATTCTGGAGGGTGGGAAATTGGTCCAAAAACTTATTCCTCAACTTATTCCAAGTAGTAATAGATCCACAAGGCAACTCTACTAACTATAGAGTAGTTTCTCCTATCAGAGAGAATGGAAATAACCATAGTTGAATGCCTCCTAACTTACTCTAGGTAGATTATACGAAGTGTATATCCCCACAGAGTTCATAATGTGCATGTATGCATCATTAGTAGGTAGTTTGGAAAATTTCCCCTTCAAATTCAACAGTTGGATGATTGTACTTGTGATATCAAATTTAGTATCTTAAGGAAGTTCGAGTGGAATGATTGCACCTATTTCAATCGACTATACCAACCCCAAATCTTTTACTATAACATCATAAATAGGTAGATATTGTTAGATGGACTGTTGTTCCCAATTTCTTCTCAATTTTTCCCTCGCATTAACTTCAATAAGACGATCTGCCTCTTCTTTTATAGCCCTTTTTCCCTTATTTCTCATTGGGCAGCTGCTTGTCAAGAATTTTTCTCATCTATTAATGAAGCAGTGACTTTTTCTGTAGTTTTCTAAGCATCACTAAAGTGGCCAATTCAAAGTTGTTGGGTCATCATTAACCCCTTCAAGCAGGCTCCTTGATCATAAACTCCTTCTCTCTTCATTTTTTGACTTTTTCACCGAGTTCTCTCAAGTTTAAGATCAAATAGAACTAAGAGATTTCCTTGACTCCGAGTATGGGGCATACACTGACATGTGCCCTAAAAACAATAAAAAAGTAAAAATTAGCAGAAAAAAACAACCCCCTAACAAACTCAATCAATCAACTCTGTTACTATATTCCTCGACAACAGTGTCAAAATTTAATGTTGCTCAAATTATACCTCTTAAAAAATTATAAAGCAATTTTTGGATCAAATATAGAATCTAATAAGGTTGCGGTCAAACTCACAGGGAATAGGACAAAATTTGATCATGTATTTGCCTAAGGTAATTGGCAAATATGTAAAAGATAGGGGGATTTTGTAAAATGAATGAGTAACAGTAACAATTATTGGCTTTTGGATTTGTAACAATATGAGATGAACACTATGATTGTGATTCCCGTGATTTTTTAACTCCACAAGTTTCTCGTGTTGGCAAGCTATCCCAATGCATTGCATGTAAAATCTAATAAGATAGGTTCATATGAATGTCTTCGGACATTGGTTAGATGAATTTCACTTATCTCCTTTTGTACTCAAAGTGTCGCGCTGCTAACCCTTGTTCTTGATCACAAATTAACTAACCCTGCTACGACTAAAGTTATTAAATGAGGATTGATAGCCTCAAATCTTTGTTATTATTCCTTTTTTCTAATCTATACCTCACCTGAGAAAGTTTAGAATACAAGTGAGTTCCTAATGTATGTATCCATTAGAAAAACAATCATAATGAAGTAAATATCGATACATGTAAGCACATCAGTGTAGAATTTCTTTGCATGTAACCCATTTTGTTAATCATCATGGCTCCCACAACCCTAGTTATCATATTTAGCTACTTATAATTGCAAGAACACAAGAAGAATTCATATATGAAAGCATTTTTATGAACTTACAATGAGAATTAAAATATAATACCTCAACTTTAATTAAAAACCCTAGAAATAATGTTCATAAAATTCCAAGTATATGCCTTAGATCCTCACTATAGTGTTGTTTAATTAATGTAGTGTGTTATACGTAAAAACACTTTACAAGAATATTTATAGACAAAACAAATCCTATCCTAAACAAAATGAGAAATTTGGGTCGGTTTGGCTCAGACGCAGGATTGTACGATTTTGGTGAGAACCCATAATTGTACTTTGGTGATCGTGGATTTTCATCTTCAGATCTTTAATGGTGCAGTGCTCAATGCAGATTTATGGTATCAATCATACAACTATATAATGCTATCGGTTGATTGTCTTCAACTTGGACTTCCACAACTTTCATATCTTGGTTATCATCTTATGATCTCATGGTACAATCATAATATCAAAGCACGACTGTGACTTGTTCTCGTTTGACTATCTCAAACTTAGGTTTTGCAGCCTTGTTCCCAAGCCTTCTTCCCATAACAACAAGGAACTATCATTATTTTATGGTACGTTCATTGGAGGATTTTGTCAGATCAAATCTTAAGGACACTTTCTGATTCAGGTCACGATTACCTTGGCACGATCATGGTTAGATCCTACGGTCATCATTCCTTTTGTTTGATCCTCAATAATTCTTTTTCTGAGCCTGTTTACCCTGCGATCATATGAAAAACCCATCATATCCACATAAACATATTATTTCTTATTTTAAGCGTCTTAAGCTCCATGAATTCATGAAAAATCAGTTACCTTATACTTAATTTAGAGATCGATTCGAGTCCGACACTTACTATTTAACTTATGATATTATATTCCCAATTCGAGTCCAGAATAAATAATATTAGAGACTGGTTCGAGTCTGATATTTATTGTTTACTTATTATGTCAAGGATTATTTTAAGTCAAGAGGTTATGGTATGAAAGGGGTTTATGGATTTGGTTTTGCTTTTATGTTACTTTACAATTACTATTATTGTCGGTGGCTCCCTATTGATCATATCTATTGGGCTTATGGGGTGTCAGTTGGGTTATTTTCTCTTGTTTGCGCCTTTTGGGCTTATGGGGGCTCAGTCAGGTTGTAGTTAGTTGGTATTCCTTCGGCGTCATTTACTGTGTCATTTATATCCTATCAATAGGAGTATTATTTCAGGTTTGCCCTTTTATCCCTAACTTTAGTTTATATTCTTGCATCTTTATTATGTTTTTATATTATTTTTGTACTCATAATACACTTCTGCATCTTTTTCTAATATAAACCCGAGTACTAGTCACCGGTATTAACATTACATCCAGCTTTTTTTAGGGACTCAGAGATCGAGTGAAGTTTCAGAGCCAGAGCTGATATTATATCCTTCCACTATTTTTGGAGAGTTTTTACTTTCGGGAGTACTTGTATATTGACATTATTCAATACTAATCTTTTGTATTTAGTGGCTCTTGTACCGAACTTATCATGTTATAGGATACTCTTTTGTACACTTTTCTCATTCTCCGCTTTTATTTAGTATCTTGCACCTATATTTATCTATATACTATCCAGTTGTATGCTTTATTTTTGTTATTTTTTATGCCTTTCACCAATATGCCCATTACTAGTGTTCCGGGCTATGGTTTGGGTTGCCTATCGATGGGTTATAGTAGGTGTCATCATGACTTGATAAATTAGGTCGTGACACTATCTGTCTAGGATGGAAAGTAGTGCTAAGGTCAACCCGAGTATACAACTCCTCCTAGAAAGTCTGCCAGAAGCTAGAAATGAACACTAAGCCTATGTCTGAAATAATAGACACGGGTTTCCTATGAAGATGAATTATCTCACAAAAATAGATACTGGTCAACCTCTCGGCACTGAAGGAAATTTGAATAGGGATGAAATAAGCTGATTTGGTCAATCTATCCATGATGACCCAAATACTGTCAGAACCATGGAAAGTATGAGGCAACTCAGTCATGAAGTTCGTAGTGATCTATTCCCACTTCCACTCAGGAATGGGTAGTCTCTGAAGCAAATCACAAACCACCTGGTCACTAATGCTCAGCCTTTACATGCTGAAAAAACAAGAAACGACCTATAAACTCAGCCACATCCTTTTTCATACCACCCCACTAGTAAAGCTACTTCAAATCATGATACATCTTGGTCACACCTGAATAGATAGAATGTCTGGAATAAAGTGCCTCCTCCAAAATCAATCTCACCCGATCTCTGACTCTCGCCATATAAACTCGACCACCAATCCTCAACAAACCATGAGAATAAAGAGAGACTTCCTTAGCCTCACCACTCAACACCTTATCTCAAATCACCCTCAAACTATCATTAGCAAATTGGTGAGCTCGAATTTGCTCCATCAAGGAAGATCTAGCATCAACAAAGGCTAAAACACGCCCTAGTATCGAAATGTCAAGCCTAACCATCTATTTAGATAAATTCTAAACCTCCATGGCTAAAGGTCATTACTGGGTCAAGAGATAATCTAAACGTCCCGTACAAGTGACTTCTAGCTCAAAGCATATGCAACCACATTAGCCTTGCCTAGATGATACAAAATAGTAAGTTCATAATCCTTAAGTAACTCAAGCCAAGATCATTGCCTCATATTAAGACCTCACTATCTGAAGAAGTACATAAGACTATGATGATCCGAGAAAATCTCACAAGGACCTCCATACAAGTAATAACATTACAACTTCAAAATAAACACTACGGCTGCCAACTCCATGTCATGGGTAGGGTAATTTCCCTCGTGAGGCTTTAATTGATGAGAGGAATAAGTAATCACCTTACCCTCCTGCATTAACACCCACCCAAACCAATACTAGAAGTATCACAAAACACAGTAAAACCCACTCCCTCCTTGGGAAAATTCAAGATAGGAGTCAAAGTCATCAGCTTTTTGAGCTATTTGAAGCTCTTCTCATACGTATCCAACTACTAGAAAAAGATTTTCTTACACGCATCCAACCTCTAGAAAACTATCTTTTTCTAAGTCAACTTGATCAAAGGATACATAATAGATGGAAAAACCCTCAACGAAACACCAAATAACTCACCAAACCAATAAAACTCTAAATATCGATAAGAGAAGTAGGTCTAGCCTAATCACAAATTGTTGCAATATCGGTTGGATCAACCATAATATCATCCGTAGTCACCACATGAACTAAGAAAGAGACACAATCCAACCAAAACTCACATTTAGAAAACCTAGCATACAACTTATCATCACGCAACCTCTAAAGTTAAATCCTCAAATACTTCACATGGTTGGCCTCACTCTTAGTATAAACCAAGATGTCATCTATAAACGCAATCACAATTGAGCTGAGATACGATCGAAACACACAGTTTATCAAATCATGAGCGTCGTTGGAGCATTGGTCTATAAAAAAGTCATGACCAAGAACTTATAATGACCATATCAAGTTTGAAAAGCCATCTTTGGAACATCTAAAGCTTTAATTTTCAACTGGTGATACCCGAATCTCAAATCAATCTTGAAAAATACTAAAGCTCCCAAAAGTTGGTCAAAAATATCATAAATACAGGGAAGAAGATACTTGTTATTAACCTCTACTTTATTCAAATACCTATAATCAATGCACATACGCCTTGAACCATCCTTCTTCATAAATAAGACAGGTGCACACGACGGAGATATACTAGGTCTAATGAACCCTTTACTCAAAAAATATTGATACTACTCATTCAACTCCTTCAACTCAATCAAGGCTATCCTATAGGGAGAATAGAAATGGGCTTGGGGCTCGGATCCATATCAACAGAAACATCAATATTACGATCTAGAGGCATGCTATGCAAATTATTAGGAAACACATCCATGACCTTATGAACTACCCAAATAAAATCCAAAGGAGGTGGTGAGGCAACCCAAGTATAATGAATATGAGCTAAATAAGACAAATATCCTCTCTATATCATGCGGTAAGCATGCAAAAAAGATATGACACCCTTTGGACCCAAATTAAATGTACCCTTCCAAGCTAACCTTGACACACTCGGCATAGCTAAGGTCATGGTCGTAGCATAACAATCGAAAAAAAGCATAATAAGGATCTGACCAATCCATACCTAAGATAATATCAAAATTAATCATATCTACGACAATCAAGTCTACCTAAGTCTCATGGCAAATAAAGGTAACCACACAATATCAGGACACTTGATTCACCACTAAAGAATCTCCTATGGGGTGAAAACATGAAGAGGCATAGTAAGAGGCTTACACACAACATAAAAAACAAAAGCAAAATATGTAGACACACATGAGAATATAGACCCGGGTCAAATAACATGGAAGCAGATCTATAGCAAACTAGGATGATACTAGTAATAACAACATCATAGGCCTCTACCTTGGGTCTAGAAGGTTTAGCATAGCACTGAACACATACACTCTCAGACTAACCACACAACCATTATCATTAGAACCTCTATCTCTACCTCGAGCACCTTTAACACCACTCAAACCACTCTATGAACTACATCAAACTATAGATATAAGAGTAGGGTAAAGCTGAATCGTGGAACTTTACTGGGTAGGACTCATTACATGCCCAGGCCAATCGCTCACTTAATAACCAATTTAATGACATACAAAATACTCTGTACTACTAGTATCACGCTGAGAGGCCCAGGAAAACTAGAACTACAACCTTGGCACAAAGAACCAATTTTAGAACCTCCACCCATATGGCATGTCACCTGGATATAAGAAGTTGTTGAACCTAAATATCTACCAACTAATCCTTGTAAATCAGCCTAAACCATCCTACCATGATAACCACAGGAACCTCTAATAAAAAAACTCTACCTCAGGAGGTGTGCCTATTAAAATCACAATGACGCCACACCTTCTTAATGCCTCCCTGAGTAGCCTAGATAATAGACTCAGTCATCTTGACATGCTTAATAATATTTTAGAAGAAATCCCCTGAAACTACCATTTGAGTTATAGCCAAATGATATGTACTATCGAACCCCTTTAAAAAATTTTGAATCCTTTCAGACATGATAGAAATACTAGCAGCCAAATATCTGGACAAAGTGTGAAAACAAGCCTCATACTCAGTAGTAGGCATTGAGCTGCTTCAATTGATCAAACTCATTATGCATCTGATCTCTAAAAATATATGGTATAAATCTCTATAATAAGTCCTCAAAAACCTAAGCCCAAGTCATAGCAGGTGAACCCAAAGGTCTACAACTTACATATGATCTCCACCAATTTTGTAATGCCCCGCACTTTCCTAAGCTAGAAAATGAATCATTGTTTGTATATGTGAAAACCCTAATTTTGTAAGCCATATTTGGGAACCTAAATTACCAAGATTACCCTAGTTATAAAAGAGCTTATGATTTGTTAAGTGTGGTTAGATGAGTCACTTAAGGTAGTACAAACTAAGAGTTTCAAAATCCATCAAGTTTTAGTATTTGAATTCACAAAGGTCATCTTTGAATGAGTATAACTTGATAAATATATGGTATTTATGAATATTTCTACCCACAAAATTATAGAGAATCAAATTATCTTTCCAACAATACCAATTTCACCAAAATCTGACACCCGAGCTAGGAGTTATGGCTTTGCGAAGTAGAGTGTGTCGCCTAACTAATCGCACATGGCCACAGGAAAGCATATGCGGCGCCTATGTAAATATAGGCGATATCATATGCGGCACCTATGTAACTATATGCGATATCATATGCGGTGCATATCTTATGGTTTCAAGTGACTTAAACACTCCGTTTTTGGGTTATTTTGAGGGAAATTAAGTCTTCTGGCACTCCTTACACACCCCTAAACTTAACCTTACAAATTTAATAGATTCTAAACACATCATAACCCTATTATCAGTCTAATTTCATCATCCAAGAGCACTAAAGGAGAAAAACAACTAGGGTTACACAATCAACATTGAGGGTCCAATCTTTCAACGAATCTGTTACCATAAGGTATGTGAGGTTATGAAAAAGAACATCCTTTCGTTCTTGTGCCCAAAATTTGCATTATTTTACAAAGATACATGATTTTTACATGTTTTATCATGAATTTGAACTGATAAATCTTATCCTATGTTGTTGTTCAAGATACTATGATTTTTTTGAATGTTTAGAAAATAAACTCCATGAGTTTGAGATTATTGTTATGATTAAAGGCTGAAATTTTTCAGATTTCCTTATAAATTATGCATTCTTGTGATATAAAGCATAAATGTTGAAATGTTTTGATTAAGTATCGCTATAAGGGTCATTAACCCACATTGAGATTGTTGTTTTGAGAATTTATATGCTACATGTACCCATGTTTAGACTATTTTTGATGAAGTATAGAAAGATTTGACCTTTTGGTCACAACAAAGTTAAAATCAACTTAATGAATGAGTTACGGATTTTATCATTTATTTAACTTAAGAAATATGAGATTACCCTTAAAGTGGATTTTTCTTGAGATTTTTGAGCATAGTATTGTGAGTAGTATTTAGCACCGAGTTGGGTATGTTACTACGGTTTCATACCCCAGAACTACGTGCCACCGTAGGTTGAGAAATTGAATTCCACTATATGTGGAAAATTGAGATAGTGATCACTGAGATGAGATTCTTCTACACCGATGGAAAGGGTAGAACAGCCCTAACCTTATGGGGGAAAGTCGTGGGACATCATGGGTGCTCACATGGTGTACATATCGGTTAGAAGAACCTCCCAAAGAGTCGTCCCTTATTCTTAGATTGATTTTACTGATTTAAAAGAGATTTGAAATGCAGATTTATGATGTATTCAATATTCCAGATTTCACTAAGATTGCTTGATGAGAGAATAAGAAAAGAATCTTAATTTTTGGATTAAGTGTAATGGCTCATGATATCCAGATTGGCATGTTTTACCATTCATGGTATATGATTTCAGATTTTAGATTTCTATCAAGCTTTATGAGCCATTTACAAATGTCCTGCAGGATTTGGAAAGAAAACTTATGACATGATTATTAAATATATATATATATATATATATATAGATATATATATATGCATAAAAATATGTTTATTTCATGCACCCCCATGTACTTGGTACATATTCCATGGTACTGACCCACATGTTCGCATGTGGGCTACATTTTTCCTATAATGTAGGTTTAGGTGCTCATTCCCAGGTTTGATCGTGATTATCCGAGCACGTTGATCTACATCCTCTGTAGTGGTGAGTCCTCATGGTACGAGGACTAGTTATTCAGATTTCTTCATTTAATTTGAGTCGTTCAATTTATTTCCTGAGTTCGGGTCAATTGGGGTTTGTCCCAATGGCTCATGGATATATAGTTTAGTAGAGGCTTGTCAGACTAGATGGATAGATTGATCAAATTTGTCAGAGATGTCGTATTTTGGTACTTTCCGTATTTCATTTGTATTGCAGTATGATATTATGGAGGATGTTTAGATATTTTAATTATGATGACTTTGATTATAAGTGTTGAATGGTAGAAAAATGGCTAAAAGGGTTAGCTTAGGGCTACTTGTAGCCTTAAGCACCGTGTGATGCCTCAGGGCCCATTTTTGGGGCATTACAAACTTGGTATCTGAGCCTAAGGATATTGGAGTCCTAGGGAGTCTAACTAGCCGCGTTAAGTAGAGTCCTGAAGTGACAATTGTGATTTTTGCCTTCTCCGCGACGCGCTGAGAGTCAAGATGGCATACCGTCAACTTAAAAAAATGCTCTAAATTCTCAACCGAGTGTCGGATTTAGGCGAATTTGGTATCGATGGAAAGCTTATTCAATTTCCCACACAATGGAAAGTCAAATCTTTAAAATACCGCATGAAATAAAAGGTATTCATCTTTGAAGCAAATCTTTGACATTCTAGGGACGGTTTAAGCTAGGAAAAGTGCGAAGTATTACAATATTTCCCTCTTGGGAATATTCATCCTCGAATGTGGCTAATTAAGCTAAAAATACTAATGATTCCTAGGATTTAGGCTATCATGCACAACTGAAATAAACTGTAAGACTGAATCTTAACATAGTGAGCCACTGAACTGATCTGTGAGTGCATGAATTCTCATAAAAATAGCTATATGGCTGAGATAGAAATGAGAGCATCAACTTATGAGTAATCATTACTTTAGGCTGGATCTGATTTCATGAGGAAAAACATGAGTGGTTTATGACATGAAAACCCCATTAAAACTCGAGGCATTACAACATCTCCCCCTTAGGATTGTTCGTCCCCGAATGATTCTGATTTGGTTAAAATATCAGGAAAAAGACTGTGATGATACACAGGATACTTACGGACTGAATCATACTGAATGCTCATACTCAGATGGAGTATTTCTCCAACACTCTTCTAAGAAATTCTAATGCTATTAGGGAGTAAAGAACTTTGGACATGATCTGAACAAAACATCTAAATAAGAAATCACAACATTGCTACCACTCTATAGCATGGAACATAAACCTATAAATCATAAGCTAGAATAGAATTACTAGGCCTTAAGCAATGCAACTTCTTACTTTCAAGCTTAACAACACTTCTCAAACACTCCCTCAACTATACTATTCCCCCTTTAAATACCATATTCACTTGATTCAACTTAAAATTTTCACATGGGCATCGATAAATCCATCTACTAAAGTCTAAATTGAAGTAAATCCTCTCATCAAGGTCAAGCCTAACTCAGAATCACGAGGTACTGCACATAACACTATAATACTAGTTTGAACTATGAATTCAATACCCCAAGCATTGTCCTAACTACTCCTCTCTAAGATAATTCTTCTTATCACTTCTATAACAAAATCCAACCTCTTACTAGGAAATCTTTAATGCACCTCACACCTATCCTCTTATACACCAACATGACGTTCAAGTCTATCTTCATAACCGCATATGCACTTCTAATCAAATACCCATAAGAGAATATTTCTCATATTCTCTAATACCTCTATCAATAATAACTTCCATGTACTAATCCTAGGAAGAGACGTATAGAAATATTCTCATCTACCGAAGTCATACACAAAAGCTTCACCTCAATATTTCTTCATTTATAGACTTACATAAAACTAGCATACAACTATCTTTCCCAATATAACACATTTAGTCTCTCCCATCCACACAACTGTTTATCATCGCTATCTTGACCTAAAGAAAGGTCACTGAAAGATTGGAATACCAGGGCCTGAAACATGAAGGGATACTAAGAATAACTTGACACTTTATCGAGGCCTAGGAAATAGAGTGTTCACAACATAGATTTATTAAAGAGATCTAATATGAGGACATACATGATATAGATGTGAATTTCACTGATCACTAAGAGTGTTGCCTGAGTACTAGAACTGAACATACTGTAAAGCATGAGTACACGAGTCATGATCTGCATGACCTGAATTTTTGGAGTTCTTAAATTATGAAATATGATTTCAATTGTTGAACTAACTGAAACTCCTTATACTAGGAACTGGGAGAGTACATGACCCTCTATTACATACATGGACATAAACTATGATCATGGAACTAACAAGTAAGGCATGAGTAGATATTGGGATAACTGAAATACCAATATTGAAATAAGAATGGGTTAAGCCTCACCCTCACTTTCTGATGTTCTATAACATACTGGCATCACTACTAGAATCTGAGAGCTTGACTTGGTTACTCATTCTATCATCTCCCCCTTAGCTTTAAGCCATCACTCTAAGCTTGTGGAACCCCTCACTAAACTCTAAATTGAACTACACTCGTTGCACTCTGGAGTCTGGAATACAACAATACACGTAAATAATAAACTTACTCTGAAATACTACACCTGAAATTGTAAAACCCACTTCTAATACTTCCTTTCAAGGTACAACTCTATCTTTCTATAGCCCTCACTAGTCATCATATAATATCTTGGACACTTACTAACTTAGAATATTCATGAGTATCACCATATTCGGAGTTCACACCATCTAAAGCTTCGACTCTCATTTCTATTCGATCAATTTTCAAAGATTCAAACTTAGATTCTAACACTTAACACCTACTAATCTCATATCTCTAAACTTATATTTCTAAACCATGAGGATCAAGATCATACTAAAAAGGCTCAACATCATCTATCCATAACTCAGCTCCTTAAATTAGCTATTAAGAACATCATACACTATATATAACTAGTCTCCTTCCTCTTAGCAATTCAATGATACTACCAATCACATAAAACACGTAATAACCATAGAAAATAAAGAAACCCCACATCACCTTGGGCATACTTCTTCATCATTCAGACAACATCATACTTAATTATGAAAAATGGATTCAAACTTTTTTACATACGGTTCAAGCCTACTAGATCAATTCCATATAACTAGCACCACTAACCAAGAAAATCATTACATCCACCTTGATAACCAACAACTATTCAAACTTAATGTCTAGTGCTAAACATACTTCAAAAACCTAACCTCATATACAATTCTCACTTGGAAGCTATGAAATAAAATATCCAGAAACACTAGTCCACTAGAACTTTATAATAATAGTGGTTGGTTAAAATGATCTATCTCATTATAATCCATTAGCACATACTAGTTCTATACATCACTATGATTTACCCATCTAAACACCTAAATTATGATCATAGCTCTATAGGTTTCAACTAAACTCTTTTTGTAACCTCAAGGAAAGCCCAAATTAATAATACTAAACCACCAAATACTTCATTATTATCCTATACTTTTCTAACATAACAAATATAATTAATAACTCCTTCCTTACATCAAACAAACAACAATTCCCCTTAACTAATTACTCCTTCTCTATCTCCATTAAACTAACACACAAGGACATATCATCTTAACAAAACTAGACAACATGTCTAAGTTTATCTCTATACTTTCTATCAATCGCCATTCCCACTTTTCTTGTCGCTACTCTTCTATACCCATACTTCCAACAATAATAAGGTTTTACTATTCATAAATCATAACACTGAAGTTCATAATACCTCTCGAATGCATACTTTATTTAATAATCTAGGTTCTAATTATCTCCTCTCATGAGCACTATCTGAATACATATCTAATTCTGTCTCAACTGACCAACTCATAAGAATGAGATCATAAACTTTCAACTCAAGGAACTTAACACATTAGGGAGCTCCTCTTAAGTCCCTTGTGTGACTTCTGAAGTTTCTGCTAGTAAATCTAAAAGCATTATCTGTGGAGGAATTAGAACTTGCTAATTATGTTATCTCAAGAATAATAAATAGATGAGAAATTTTGGGGTGACACACGAATAGACAGAAGATTTTAAGAAAACAACTTTACTACATGATCTAGAGTAATAAAAATAAAGAAAGGGAAACTTTTCTTAAATACCTCATAGCCTCTCAAAGAAAAGTGCAAACATCTTCGTACCATTTCGTAAAACTCTACTAGACAGGGCTTCATAGACACCTTAGGACACTTCAACTATGTGCTCTAATACCAAGTTTCTAATGCCTCGAAAATGGTCCCGAGACGTCACACGGTGCTTAGGACTATAAATGATCCCAAGCTAACCCTTCTACAGACATAACTCATAAGAAACTGAATAAAATACATAAATCTGAACAAAATATGTGAATGATGACTCTTTTCTAAATCTGATTAATACAAAATTGAATAAAAATAATTATAACTCTGCTTTTACAAAACAACACTGAATTCAAATATACTAACTCTACTGGCTGTCTTTGAAGCCTCTACTAGTATTGACTATAGGTAGAGTAGACATTACCCCCAACTATCCCAAATCAGTATGACTGAATAAAGAAAAAATACAATACTACTCAAACTATATGACTGACTCAAGCCCTTAAATCAAGAGGACTCATCACCTGCTACTAGAAACCGCAAACTACCTGAATATGGTATGCATGCTACAACTGAACTGATACCTACATTATGATACAATGTAGCACATAGACGTATATGTGGATCAGTACTTTGAGAATGTACTAAGTATATGGGGCTGAATGCATAAGTAAAAACATTATCTCATCATCATAATTTGTAAAACAATGCATGCTAAATTTAAATGACTCACATAAGCTGGAATATATGAAATACTGAAATCATGGATAATAAATCAATCATACTTTATAAATTTAGTGAGTCATAACATTTAGTTCTGAAAGCTATACTAGTATTCTGTCTGTAAATCATACTGTCTAAGTGTAGAAAAAGCTCACTTATGAAATCTAAAATCTAAAAGCTGAAGTTTGTAGCTAATATCTTTCTGTAAAGAATAATCTAAGTAAACTTTGTGAGCCTTTACACTTAGTTTTTTAAAAGTTTTATGTTATTCTTTTCTGAGAAACTATTCTGAAAATCTTTACCGTTAAGTTATAAGGAAAACACTTTATCTTAAGTCTTTAAACTAATAGGCTGCTTTAAGAGTAGGGGACTTCTTTTGGGAAGTTTTTCTAACCGACATAAACCATGTGAGCATTCATAGAGTCCTACGTCTTGCCCACATTGGGTTGAGTTATTCTACCCTTGCCATTGGAATAGAACTTCTTATCTTAAGTGATCACAATCTTAGTCATCCACGTAGAAGTGGGAATAATCTTAATCTTATGATGACACGTAGTTCTGGGGCATGAAACCTTGGTAACATGCCCATCTCGGTGCTAAATACTACTCTCATTCTTATGCTCGGGATCTTAAGAAATCCACTTCAAAAATTTAGCACAAGGGTTTAGAAGAAAATCAATTATGTTCTTTCTTTCTTGAAATCTCAAGTCATATAAATAAGTGGATTCTTTATCTTAGCTTCAGACCAAAAAAAGTCAAATCTTTATAGAAAATCTGATAATAATCACGTCTTAGGGTGCTCATAGCACAAACAATCTTGAAATAGCAATCTTAATTAGGGCTTAATGACCCATACATCAAACTCATGTTAAAACATCATAATATTCATGCTTGGTGGTGTAAACATTTATAAATCAACTTAAAATCTGGAAATATCTGCAATATACATGAAAATATAAACATAAACATGCAATTCAACTTCTAAATCATTAGAAATCTCATAAATTCATAAGTAGCAATATTGGGTATAAACCCTAACTGTAATTTCATGAGAAATCACATAAAATTTCAGTAAATTTGTAACTAAAATAAGTTTTGGGCACAAGGATGAAAGGATTATCCTTGTTGAAAAAACCTCCACATACCTTGATTGAAGATTAGATAAAGAAACTTGATCTATTGATTCCTATTTGAGTTCTTGGATATGATTTCTTGATTATCTTGCCTTGGAAATCCTCAAATTAGAGCTTTCTTGGAGAATCTATGGAGGATTTTTTACTTCTTGGAGAAGAAGCTTTGGAGCTTTAGGGTTTTGCTTTGAGAGAGAATGGATGAAATTGGGCATACATTTCTTAGAATAGTCTTAAATTTATGTTTGGATGGATTGGAGGCTTGAGAATTGACCAAAATACCCTCTTTAAACTTCTAAACTGAACTGGAAAATATAACATTTTTCGAACTGGGTGGCCATCACGACGTGCCACTATCGCGGTGGCTTACTGGAATTTAGATAATTGGGAACTGGGCAAACACTACGATGCGCCACCATCGTGGTGTACCTTTGGAATGTCATTTTGGCCACCTCCGTGATGCGCCATTATAGCGAAGGCTCACTGAAAATTACCAAATGTGAAATGGGACTCCTCTGCGATATGTCATGATCATGGAGCTTTACTGAAAAGTGACAATTGTGATTTTTTCCTTCTCCGCAACACGCTGAGAGTCCAAGTGGCACACTGTTAAATTTAAAAAAATACTCTAACTTCTCAACCGAGTATCGAATTTGGACGAATTTGGTATTGATGGAAAGCTTATTCAATTTCCTACACAATGAAAAGTCAAAATCTTAAAAATACCATATGAAATAAAAGGTATTCATCTTTGAAGTAAATCTTTGACATTCTAGGGACGGTTTTAAGCTAGAAAAAGTGCGGGGTGTTATAATATCTCCCCCTTAGCCAAAAATACGAATTGAAAAAGTGTGATGTGAATGTTCAAGGAGGGGTGTAGCCATGTTATTCCCAAATTATATCTACCCCAACCCTAAAACTACATTACAAGCACAAAAAGCCCTTTGTGATTCCTAAAAAAGTATTTTCATTGTAGTGGTGATTCAAAATAAGGGAAAGTCTATGGCATCGTACTTGTTAACATGGAGAATTCTTTGAGAGAGTGAGTGTTTGCACTTATAATTCCTTGTTGTATGTTTGGTAATTAGGTGTGTAAATTTTTCCTTTCTTATGAGGAGGCATGTGAACTAGTTGGGATGAGTGATTTTGTCATCTTCCACACAATGAGATAATCAGAAGTATTGCATGATTGTAGTCAACATGTGAGTCAATTCTAGAGTGTTAGTGGTTGTTACATGGTTGCTCTCTAAAGTTTGTTGAATCCTTCACTATTTCATCTTATGATGAGGGGAGTCGTTGAAAGCCTATTTGCCCATGTGTGAAAAGCTTTTGGTGGTAGCAATCAAGTTTAAGTCATTATGATCATTGTATGATAGAAAGAGGGCATATATATGAGTTATCTCATAATATGGGAGTGAGTTGAGTGTTATCACTCAGATATTTTATTATATTTTCATATAAGTTCACGTCCATATTACCTATTGAACTATATGGATATTCTTTGGTGACCTAAGGATAAGATCTAAATTATGAAGTGAATATTCTTTGCCGGCTCATGAGCAAGATTTGAATTGAGTAAAGATTTGATATTTTTCTAAAGGTCATGGAGGGGTACATGGACCTCATAAGTCCCTCGTGAATTTCGTCTATATAACAAAGAAAGTGGGTGTGTATCAGTTTTATGGTGGTCGAATGCACTATATCATATGCATGCATCATTTAATTCATGATAATATACATCAAGTCCCCCCTGAACTTGTAGCCAAAACTTAATTTAGATCCTAAACTAATCGAGCAATTATATGCCACCCTTAATAACTTACAAGTGAATTAAATACCCCCTAAAAATATATCACCACTCTCACAAAGGGAGGTGCACTACACATGCCCCCACGTCATTGTCATGTCACTGCCACGTAAATACTTATTTTAAAAATGGTGCCAAACACACACACACACACACACACATATATATGTATAAAATAAAAATAATAAAAACAAAAAAAAATCACTTTCTTCTTCACACCACCCACCCCCAACCCCCACCTCCATTGCCACCCATACCACCACCGCAACATTCACCATTAACACAAGATTTCACTTTCACATTAGCACCATTAATCACATTCATCTTCCACCATTAACACACCATATTTTTCGATGTCTACTAACACTTTCCTCCAATTTCAATTTCAATTTCATTTCAATTTTTCATATCCACAAAGATAAATGAGACTCCCTTCAATTTCAACTTCATTCCAAATTTTCATATTCACAAAAGTTATATATATTGTGATGGATGTGTCTATTATGAAGAGAGAAAAAATGGAGTCTTGATCGTGATGGGTGTGTCTATTGTGAAGAGAAAAAAATTTAAATTTATCCATGATGTTGGTATAGTGGTTCAGCATTATGTCCCTTAAGCAAGAGGTCGGGGGTTCGATCCCCGCCTCTGGCGAATGGAGCAAATTCTGTAGCCAGTTTTCTACCGCAAAATGCGTTGACCGAGAAACGAAGGATTAGTCTCACTGCTGCTGGCTGTGGAGATACCTTAGGCAACCAAAAAAAACAGAGTACACGTGGATCTATTTCTCGTGCTCATATATATACTAGATAGAGGTTGCCCATACACGCACGGACCCAATAGTTATGGATATTAGTTAAGGCGACAATTGAAAAATCAACACAAAGTAGTTGTTCAACAACATTTCATAGTAAACGGCTGCTAATTTACACTCGCACTGTTTATACATTATGTTCATGGTTGCGCACTGTCTATACATATGTTTACATATTACATAAGCCAATGTCTGAAAAGGCAAAATAGTAACACAGCTAGTTACTATGTTGGTGATAGTCATCTCGACTTTGTTAATTACCATTGTAATTGTGGGACACCATGATAGGTAAAATACATGTTCAGATTTTCTATTAAAGTAAGAGGAACATTTTAACTGTATGCAAAGTAAAATGTATAGTATATAGTTGCAATAGAGTAGGGTGGATTGTATCGTGCACGATTGCTTATGCTATTCATAGCCTCCTATAGATTCATCAGCATGCAACCCTGCATAAACATAAACATAAAAAATAAAAAAAATAAAAAATTAAAAAAATCGTGTAGAAAAAGAAAGTTAACATAATCCTTCAATAAACTGAAAAAGATATATATATTCTCCAAAACTTATGTTAATTTCATCATGCCAAATCATCTATAGTTTTTTATTATCAACTTTAAGATAAAGAGATTTCACTAATTTCATACTCTTTCTGTTGAAAAAGCCTAATACAAGTCCTCATAAGAAAAATATTTTTTAATAATAATCATAAAGTAGTCCCAACGAAAATGTTAAGACAGTCAAATGTGATTCTTGACATGCACCTATCTAATACAATTGAAAGCTCAACATAGGCAATGTCACTTTTTTCACCATATATTATAATTCATAAGAATAAAAGAAGTATGCTTGCAGGATCAAAATTATTAGCAATTCAAATTTAGATGACGAAATAGTCTTGATAATGCCATCATATACACATGCAGAAGAAGAAAAATAGTAAATTTTTTTCAAACTTGAATGAGTAGATGATGAAAAATAGTTTCAAAAGTACTATAAAAAGTTTATTTGATATCTCAATTCGCCGAATCAAATCCAATGTTCAAATAAAAATTCTATAACATTTACCATGTATAGTGTACTTCCTCTATATATATTTCTAGTCATATATATATGGATTTATTTGATTAATTTATTAATTAACCTTTTGTTACTAGTGGTATACTAGCTTTACCTTTTGCATATCTGCAGTCTATTACATGTTTCTTTTGACTTACTACGTAATATTCATCCTTTTTCCTAGTAAATATATTTTTTATTGTTGGTATTTTAAATATTTTTTCTACACTTAAGTCTAACTCTTTTCCTTTTATTTCATCAAATATATTATTATCAAATATTATTTTTTGATTTGTTCCTTCGTCATTTAAATATTCTTCTTTTGTTATTATTTTTATATCTTCTTCAGTCATTTGGTTTCTTTGTATATCTTCTTCAGTCATTTAATTCGTCTAATTCACTATCTATTTCATTATCTTCTATTTCATTATCTATTTCGCTCTCTGAAATTTCATATATACTGTCTTCACTTTCTAATTCGTAATTTATATAATCTATCTGCATATATTCTGTATTTTCTATTTTTATTTCTGATATTTATTTATTTATTGGGTTTTTAGGTAATTTACAATCTCTAGCTAAATGTCCTAATTTTCCGCAATTATAACAAGTACATTCCTTTATAGATTTCTTTTTCCTATATGGTCTTTTATGTTTATAATTTTTTACATAATATCTTTGTCTTGGTTTCTTATACTTATATTTTGATTTTTTGTATTTCTTATATTTCTTATGCCTTTTTCTTTTCTTATAATATCTTTCTTCGCATCCAAACTGAGGTGTTATTTTATCTTTGCAACATGCTAAATTTCTTATTAATGTTTTTTTCATTTTTATTTCTTCTCTATATTTTTCACATAGGTTTCTATACCATTGTTGTAAAAATTTTATGCTTGCTCCTAGAGTATCTACTATTTTTGCTTCATCCCAACTTTTTATTATTTTTGAACTAAATGGTTCAGGTAATTTACTAAAATATAATTTTCTTATTTCTTTACTTTCTTCTGTATTATATGCTCCTTTATAATAATATTCTTTAAATGCGCAAGTATATTCATTTATGTAGCACATATTACATATTACTAATTTTAACATTAAATTCCTATTTGTATCTTTCTCTTCATTTTGTTCTTCTTCTGTTGTTGTAATGCTACTAAATTCGTCTTTTATAGCTATTTCATATTTTTTTAATAATTCTATAGGTGTTAGTTTAGTTGTGGTTGTTGATGATGTTCCTTCTGTGGGTTTGTCATTTCTTAATACTCTTTTACTATTTTCAGTTAGATTTAAAAACCATAATTTCACTGTTCCTATTAATGTTCTTTCTATATGTTCTGGTGCATCTATTACATTTATATTATTATCTAATAATTATTTTGTCATATATCCTATCCATAATTGTATTATTTTTTCTGTATCTATTACACAATCTAAGTCTAAAATGTTATAATTTTTATTAACTATTTGTTTTGGTGTCCATTTGTCATATTCATTCTTTAGATTATATCTTTTAAACTTATTCTTATAATATGTAGGTTTTCTTATTTCTGATGTTCTAGGTATTATATTTTCATCTTCTTTTTTATCAAGAGTGTTTATTTACGTGTGTATATTTTCTAAGTTTTCTTCATTAATTACTTCTTGTTTTTCATTGATTCCTAATTTTTTATTATTTGTTAAGATTTCTGTATATGTTTCACTATCTTCCGAATCATAATTATCTGTTTCTTCAACATCTATTGTATTAATTTCTAATTCCTTGGTTTCTATTTCTTTATTGTCTATTTCTAATTTTTCTTTTAATTGATTTATCTCATTTAATAATTTTTGTTCTTTATCTTTTTCTTTCTGTCTTTTTTCATACAGATCTTTTAGCATTTGTAGTTCTTTTTCTAATTCAGCAATCCTACTATTTTTAGTTTCTTCTATTTTTCGTATTTCTTGTGTAGTTTGTTGTTTTATTTTTTCTATTTCCTTTTTGCTATCTATTTCTTCATTTTCTTTTTCTATTCTCACCATAGCTGTCAATTTATCTTCTAATTTTAATTTTTCTTTTTCTAACATTAAATATAAATGTTCACCTATTTTCTTATACCTTCTACCTAAATTAGAAAACACTATTTTTATTTTTAATCCTTTGTGATTTTCATATGTTTTTTCGTCTATCATAAATTCTTCTTTGTTCATTTTTTATTTAATTGTTAATAGATCATGTTGGTATGTATATTCTATACTATCTATTATTGATTCCAAATTTGATATTTCTTCTTTTTGTGCATTTATTGAGTTTTTACTAACTTCGGCAATTATATTATATTGTAGTCTTTCTATCCTTATTTTTAATTCTTTACGTTTTTCAAATATTATTTTCTTTAATTCTTTATATTTTTGTACATTATTCGTTTAAATAATATTTTGGGGAATATCTAAATCTAGTTTTATCAAATAAATCCATATATATACGACTTCCGTATTTTTTAAATAACAAGGTTTTGATACCAATTGTAGGGGATTGCGGATTAGGTGCGGTAACTTTACTAGGAAATAAATACTTATTGGTAAATAATGTATTTTGTGAATATTATCGATTGAAATATTTTTCATTTTTATCTTCTTAAGATGTTGTATTAATTAATATTCTAAATTAGATATTATCGTAATTAAATTATCTAGTGTTCTAGGATCCTCGTTAGTACTATGTAATCTTTTGTATTCTTGGTATAAACTATATAGTTGGGTTTCGATTTCTTTTAATGATTTATTCTTTTCGTAAGATGTATCCTTTAATTTATGTAATTACTAAATGCTTTGTAGTAATGTTCATTAACTTTTTTTCTTCATTCTTGTATTTTTTATTTTCATATATTTTATTAATATATTCAATTTTACTGATATTCATATTTTGAGGGGTGATTAAATGGTAGTTGATTAAATGCTTTGCTATAATATTCTTTAGCTTTTTCTCTTAGTTTTTGTAAGTCTTCTATGTTATTTTTAAGATATTCTAAATATTCTATATCTTTTGTTTTAAAATATTCAATTAAATTCGTTTTTATAAGGTTTTCTGTTAATCTTATTTCTTCCATTTCTTGTTCCCAGTATTTTAGATATTCGTAGTTTATCATTTTATTCTTCTAAAGTAAATGTATAATAATCTATTCTACTTGTACTATATTTAATATCTTGTTTGAGGTTATTAATACTACTAACTATTTTTTCTTGTTCTCTTCTTAATGAATTTTTTAAACTATCTAAACTTTTATCTTTGTTTTTTTCTAAATTTTTCAAGGTTTCGTGTATCCATTTTAATTTTTCTATTAGATTTTCCATTATTTCTCTAATTTGTTTTCTATAATCAATTTCTTTATGTAGGTCTTCTTGGTTTTCTCTAATTTTCATAATATATTCTGACATTTTTAGTCTGTATAATATCCATCTGAATCTAAATAGTATTAGTGTTCATAATATATGGGTAAGTTTTCTATACTGTTTAATAATTCTTCCTCTTCATAATCTTGTAATTTTTTCCATATTATTTTCTTTATGTCTATAATTTCTATATCTCTAAGTATATATAAAACAAGTATGTTAATATCATCTGTCATTTAAGCTTGATTAAATGCTTTTTCATAATATTTTTCAGTTGTTTGTTTTAGTCTAAGTAGTTCTTGCATATTTTCATTAAGAAATTCTATATATTTTATATGTTTAGTTTCCATGTATTTGTCTAAATTTACTTTCATCTGTTTTTCTATTAACTGTATGTTTCTCATATCTTTTTTCAAAAATTCTAGATATATATAATTTATCATGGTAAGTATTTGTAAGAGTAGTTAGGTAGGCATGGTATGTAATTTATTCTAGTCATATAATATTTATCAAATGCTTTTTCTAATATGATTTTTCTTATATCTAGTACTTTTATATCCTTAAGTGCATACAAAATAAGTATTTTAAATTTATCTACCATTTCGTCAGATAAATAATTATTCATTTTTCATAAAATTGCTATTTTCAAAATATTCCCTTCAATCATACACATAACAAAATATGATCATATTAGATTACTATATACTAGATCATTCTTAAATAACATGTTCGTCGGTCACTATTAGCATGGTAATCCAGATACTTTTCCCTTAAACAGCGCCTCAACTCTGGCTACTCCCCACCACGGCTTCTTGCCTTATTGGTTTCACCTTTAGGATGACATAGTTCTTAGGGATTTTTCTCGTTTCCACTTTGCTAATAAACTTCTTAACATGCTATTCTTCGAATAATTCTACTATAATGTAACTAACATGAACTTATCTTATTATATCATGATTGTTAGGAATTATGAATTTAGCTATTCATAATAGTGAATAAATATACCTGTTCTGGTAAGTTTGATAATCCTAAGTTTTGTTCCTCCTAGATTTTTCCATTGAAATATACCTAATTTTTTAAATAAATAAGCAAAATATTTGTTGTAGACAAGAGAGAGAGTTTTTGCTTCAATGCATGAAGGCTTACCCTTCATCTAAGCAAATGCTCGTTTATTTATAGGCTGAAGTTGTAAACAAAATTTACATGCACGTGTCTATTTTAAAGACTAAAAAACTTTAACAAAAATGTCAAAAAGGCTAGGTTATAGCTATCTAAAAAAGTCTTTATCTTAACTTACTAAAAGATAAAAAATTATTAATACCTAAGACTTTTTCTATACAAATTTTTACAATTTACGTAAAGAAAATTGTGAAAGTTATCAACATGTCACTTTCACAATTTAATAGCTTGTCTTCTCCATTATTTCGCTCCGTAGTTATCTCTTTTTTATTGTATCTGCTGTTTTTCTATCTTCTTATCAGTGTAGCATCACATCTGGAATAAAGTTGTGCTTGCCACTATATCTGCTGCATATGTGGTCTTTGTATTTTTTGACAACTTTTTCACAAAATTGATCCATAGCTTCTTCTGAAATAATTCTCTTACTGATAGATCTTGTTAATGGTTGTTCTTCTGGTCTAAGGAGTGTTAATCCCCATTTTCTAAGTTTTTCCATGTCATGGTCTCTAACTTCTTTGCAAGTTGAATAAATCAATGCTTGGTTCCTTGAATTATATATCCAAACTGGCTTTTTATTTAAATAATTATTAAGTAACTCTGATAATATATTGTTTATTCCAATAACTCTTTTATTGCAGTAAAATGCTGGTATCTGCATTTTTGGTATCTCGGTCTGTTCACATATTTCTTCCGAAATAATATAATCTCTGGTCATACCCATTTTGACCACATTAATAGTCTGTTTAATTTCATCAAATAATATTTCTGCTGGTGCGGAATAAAATCGAACATAGAATAATTGTCCGTTGGTAATTCTCTTGTAAGTCATAAATTCTTTGTGAATTTCTAGGATTCCTGCTAACTCTTCTCCATCGGTTGTATAAACCGTAGATAATAATCCATAATAGTAACGTGATTTAATAAAATTTGGGCTTGTACCTGGTAAGGCAATAAGTTTATTGTAATTTTGGCATTTCTGGGTAATATATCCTTTTCGTTGTGCGGCTAGCTCTTCACTTTGAATAGGTTTGGTATTTAATAAGGTTTGTAAGGTGTGTACGTTGTCAATGTATTTACGAGAAGAATAATTGTAAGTTTGTTTTTCTTGGTTAAGTGATTCAGAATAGGTATGTATCTGGGGAGGTGCAAATGCTTCTAGATTTTGTATATTTGGTGTATATGGTTTTGAAAATATTTGGCGGAGGTTATAATTCTTTTTCTTTGGTATTTCAGGTCTATTTTTAGTGACTATATTTTTCCTTTATATGTACCTGCAGCTGTAATTGAAGTTTCGTTAGTAATTTGAGTTTTAAGGTGTTTCTCATCGTCACCTTCTAGGTCTAGTTTTTTAATGTGCTCTTCCTGCACAGTATCTTGTTTTTTATAGTGCTCAACTTGCACTTTTACATTTGTAACTTCAGTAGTTAGTGTAATAACTCGTTCTTGTAATAACTCCATTTGTTTAAACATTTGGAGCAATAAATCAGTCTGGGTATCTTTGACATCAGCCTCTTCCATTAGTAAATCAGTTTGAGTAGCTATGTCTTGATAAGTAATCTGCAATGATATTTTTGTTAGTATTGATTACTTCAATTGTAAATGTAAAATTCAGTATATTTAATACTAGTCTCCGAATTTCCTTTATCGTAACTGAATTTTGTATTTTTCTTGTTAGCCACCATTGTACATGTGTATTATCTGTTCTAATAATAAACTTGTTATACACGATATATGGTTCGAATGCTATTAAACATTTATATAAAGAACATAATTCTTTTTTATTTATTTTTCATTTTATTTCTGTTTCGTTAAACGTTCCTAAATAATATCTACAATGATGTTCTAATTTTTCTTCTTCATACCTATATTTGAGTACTCCTCCATAACTATATTCACTTGCATCAGTTTCTACTATATATATAAATTTTTTATTTTCATCTGGAAATTGTAATTTTGGTAACTCTTTACAAAGTAATTTTATTTTCTTTACCTGTTTTTTGTCTTCTTCATTATATCCATATTCTACATCCTTTTTTAATTTTTTCTGTAATGGTTTTAAGTTTTCTTCTAGTTTTGGAATATATTCTCTTACTTGGTTTACTAATCCTAAAAATGATTGTAATTTCTTTTTTGTATCTAATTCTTCTTCTAAATTTATTATTTTTTGGACTATATGTTGTTGCATTTTGACTCCACTCTATCTGATTTTTCATAATTTCTGCTTTCTTCTCACTTAAACTTATTCCTGATTTTTCTATTATATCTGTAAACTGTTCTAATAATTTTAAATGTTCTTCTTTAGTTTTGTATATAATAGTATATCATCTATGTATACTATACAATTAGGTAGTTGTTTAAAATAACTATCTACAAAATGTTGATATCTACCTGGTGCATTTTTATATCCAAATGGTAATACATTCCATTCATAAAATCCTTGTGGTACCGTAAATGCGGTTAATTCCTTAGATTCTTCTTCTAACTTTAAATGGTAAAATCCTGATTTACAATCAAATTTACTAAAATAATTATATCTTTGTATTTGCCTTATTTTTAATATCTTGTTTGATATTGGGTAATTATAAGTCATTGTTTTTGCATTTAAATTTTCTATAATCAATAATCATCCTACTTTTTCCTCTTTTTTGTTCATTATGTTTATTTAGTATAAATGTTGGGCTATTATGTTTACTATTACTTTTTGTATATATTGTTTTTCTAATAATTCTTCTATATGCATTTTAAATTCTTTTAAATCATCAAAATTATATGTTAATGATTTCTGGGTTATTATGCTATTTTTATCTATTAATTCAATTTTTATAGTGGTTTTATGGTTTTCCATCCTTTTAATGGATCTTCACTATGTAATTGTTCTAATTTTTTCTTAATTATTTCTATCTTATTTATTGAAAATATAGTTATTTCCTTTTTATTTATTGAAAATACGACCAGTTCTATTGTATCTTCAGTATTTTTTATATTTTCTAATTTTTGTGTAATTTTTTCACTTTCTTTTATCCAATCAGTTTTCTTTCTTATTTTATTAATAACTCTTTTTTCTCTTACTTTCTGTTTACATGGTGTTGTAAACCACCAATCTGTTCTAGTTATTATATGTGGGTATAATTTATCTAAAAACGGCATTCCTAAAAGTATATCTTTTGATGTTAGCTCATAATTATAGATTTCTTCTATTGTTAATATTTTATCCCATACTTGTGTTTTTACATTCTTAGCTTTATAAGTAATTAAGCTTCCTTCGTTATTAAATCCTTGAACTATTATTGGTGTTTTTAATTTATCCCATTTACTTTCTGGTAAACAATTATATCTACATAAATTAGCTTCTGCTCTTGTATCTATTATAGGTGTATAATATCTACTATAATATCCTTCTACTACTATCTTCATTAATACATATATTTTCATATCATGTTAGAGCTCTTCTTAGGAATAATCTTTCTCTATTATATGTTATAGATAATTGTGTATGTTCTATATTGTATAGTTTTACTTGTTCTAGCCATTTAATTCCTAATATTATGTCTTCTTTTTGCATTTCTTCCTTTATTTCAAATTCTATTTTCATTTTTCTAACTCCTATTATTATTTCTTTTTCTGCTGTATTTTTAGCGTTTATTAAGCTTCTTGGTAGATCTGGGCATATATTATTATCAGATTTTATTTTCTCATTTTTACTAGATATTTTGTTTTATAATTTTCTTCTTGTCCTGTATTTAAGAGTATTAAACATTACTTTTCATTTATTGTTCCTGTTATGTAATATTGATTTAAATTAACTATTGAACTTGTTTCATAACTTGTTCTTTTTGATGAATTTGATGATTCTGGTTTTTCATAAGCTATTCTTTTTGTTGTACTTATTCTATCATTTATTATTTCTAAATCTTCTTCTATGTCTATATTTCTGTAACTATAATCATTATTATCAATTGTTTTTACGAATTGTTCAAAAGGACTTTCTATTTGTATTTTATTAATTTTATTTTTTACCGTTATTTTATGTTTTGTTGTTAATACATATAGATTTTTACATCTTGCTGTAAATATTTTACTTCCTGGGGTTAGTTCTATTCCTGATATTTTTCAATATAGTACTAATGATTTATCTATATTTTTATCTGTTATTGCTACTGAATAATTTGCACTTATTATAAATTTAAATTTTTGGTATATTAAATTTCCTTTAATTGTAGTTATTATGCTTTTTCTATAGGTCTTATAATCCTATCATCTGCTAAATATAATTCTATTGGTGTATCTATTCCTTCTCTAAAACATGTTTTTATTAATATCTCTGTACCTCCAAGGTGTACATATTTTATTGGGTCTCCTCTACTTTTTATATAATTTATTTCTTTATTAATTAACCTTTTTTGTTACTAGTGGTATACTAGTTTTAGCTTTTTTTGAAATAATTCCCTTACTGATAGATCTTGTTAATGGTTGTTCTTCTGGTCTGAGGAGTGTTAATCCTTTCAAAGTCAACATGAATACAATGCTATAACAAAAAAATTATGTAAAGGTTATTATAATTAGACAACATAAATGTTATAAAGCAAAAATATTAATGGTAATTTTTTAAAATTTCAGACGATAATAAAATATAATATTCTTATTAAGATCATATTGTTACTTTAACCGATCTTACTTGATAAATGTGAAAGTATATTAGGCAAATCTTCTTCATATTAACATCAGTCCTTCTATCCTGCACAAATCACGTTAGATAATGCATAGATTTTTTTATCACGTTATATAATGTGTAGATTTATTTTATATGTATATGCAACTAAAATCAGGCGATACAGACGTTATGAAAAGCATAAAACAAAATCTTGAAGACTTTTAAGAAATTATTACATCAAAAAGTTCACATCCAATATCATAAACATTGAAGCAAAAAATATGTAAATATATAGAGCACAACTGCAAAGTGATCAAATGTAGAAGCGGAATGAATTTATTGTAGTTTGATTCAGTGGATTAAGTTTTCTAGTTTGTTTAGACTTCTGCGAATTAATTGAATCAGGCTATATATTGATATATATAAAAACTGTCAAGATAGATAGTGGGTTAGTTTAAAATTCAAATTTTAAATTAATTTACATGGGATAATGATAAACCTAAAAACTGTCAAGAAAATTGTAAAATTTAATGTGTTTTAATTTTAATATTATTTTCATGCTTTATTGTAATTCTTTTTTTAAATGACTGCTTTACATTTTTCCAAAAAATACATAGTTGTGTAGATTTATTTTTATTTTTCATTATATTTTTAAAATTATAATTAGTTTAGAAATTTAAAAAATATTGTTAATCCTGCATGTTAGGAAATTCTTATTTCTTTTTATTTTTCATTTTTTTCAGTTTGTATAGTGATAGTTGAAAAAGTTATTTTAATTTTAATTTTTAAGGTGTAGTGTATTAAATCGTTATTGTGTGTGAAAGTTTTATTCTTTTTAAAGTTTTAATTTTAAGTTTAGTTTTTAATGAAAATTTTTGTTTTTTTATAGTGATGACACATGTCCTTTTTACTTCTTTTTTTTATATAGATAGATTCTACAATAGTGTGTATATATACACACACATTTCACATTGTTGTACTGACTTAAAGCCTATTATCTTCAGTCAGTAAGCGATAACAATATTTTAGAATATTTTCTCTTAAGATTTTGAAATAGCTGTCTGGATGATCTGTAATCCTGTTAGATCTTTTTTTTCTTTGATTTTGTGATGTTTTGCCCTCTTTTTGGATATTCCATTTTTGAATTTGTATTTATACTCATAAGGGCTTATACTAGTATTTTCGAATATTGTGAAAAAAAATTGCATTTAAATTTCGCAATTACTTGTGAGGTTTCATTGAAAATGTTGTTTTATGGCTAAATTTTATTTTAAATGATTAAGTTCATTCTTTGTATTTTCTTCATGTTTTTAGTTTAAATTGGCTTACCTATCAATGGGATAGATAGGTGTCATTGCTAACCCAATTTTCGAATGTGAAAACTTTCTGTTGCATTCAGAATTTAAATTTAATGAATTCAACTTTTAAAGTTTCTTATAGATTTTAATTCATTATACTTTAGAAGCTTTAAGTTTAAATCTAGCATTTGTCAAAAGTAAAAGTGCGACATTTTAACTACTAAAATTGAGTCAAAATCAAGAGCCAAAATCGATGGACTGTAAATCATTGATTTGGCCTAGAATGACCTCACGAAATCGATGGACAGGGTCGATTAAAATTGAGAGACAACCAACTTAGTCTATCGATTTTAATAAATTAAAAATAACATATTATTTTTAGAAAATCCAACGAATTGGATTAATTTTTCTAAAATATACATAAAAGATGTTGATATTGAGAATCAAACCTAGGTATTTACTACGATTTTGAAAAATTATACCACTTGATCACACTTGCTATTTGATAAAATATTTTCATCATTTTTAGATATACTCTTCAACTACAACTTTACACTTTCAAAATCGGTACTTCCTTAATTTTCATAAATATTAAAAAATTGAAGAACTGCGCCAATTATCTCTAAAATTAAAAAATCTTTCTATAGTTTTTGTATATTTTTCTGTGAAAAAACAGTGGATGGGGTTGGTTTTCCCTCAGTTCTTTGAATCAACTCATTCTATCAGATTTGACACTGTTTCTACATTTATAATATTGCGTTTCAATGAACTCAACATTTGTGAGTTACATACATCCCTACTTCAAGACTTACAGTCAAATCGTACCAATAAAAATTTCTTACTCAACAAAATACAATAACATATCCACTATAATTTCACAAGTAAAGTTTGGGTAGGATAGAATGTTTACATATCTAATCCCACTATTATTTTGCCTATCTTAGGGTAGAGAGGTTGTTTTGATAGATCATCAGCTCAAGAAAAGCAAATCTTTTACACAGTATATATAAATTTAATTTTTACTACCTTTTCCCCTCCCTTCTAAATAATTTTAATCTTTTAGTAGTCCCACATCTTTGGTGGGATAAAGACTTAATCTTCTTACGTGGTCTTTGTTAGTACTCATCTCATTGAGATAACTTTTAAAACTAAGTTAGAACAAAAATTTTATTTTTTTTATCATGATATTAAAGTTTGATTCATTCCAGTTCTTAATTTACCCTTCATATTATATATTACGGTTTAGTAATAGGTATGAGTGTGCCGTGTGGGGAATGTTGTCTTGGATCAGTGAAGGGATTGGAGATTTGGTTTCCACGTAGATGTAGAATAATCTTCACCTTATTATTTACTTTTAGAGTCCATTTGTTTGCATGTAATGGAAGTCTGAATCTGAATGGTTTAGACTTCAGACCATTAAGTATATTTATTTTTTATCAAGATTTTAGCTCTTAAAAAAAAGGGCAGCCCGGTGCACTAAAGCTACCGTTATGCGCGGTATTCGGGGAAGGGCCCCACCACAAGGGTGTATCGTATGAAGTCTTACCTTGCATTTCTGCCAGATGCTATTTTCAATGCTTGAACCCGTGACCTCCTGGTCACATGACAACAACTTTAACAGTTGGCTCTTAATAAGTCCAAATAGGTCTTAATCATTTAGATCTAGAATCAAGTCTTAATAGGTCTTAAAAGGTATTCTGGTGTTGGATAATATTCACCGTCATTCTATTCATAATCATCAATCACCACCACTAACCACCTCTGCCATCGCCACCATTATCAATCACCACCCACCACCTCCACCATCACAACCACCATCGACAACAAATATCGCTACCAACCACTATTGTCAATCGCTGCCACACCTACTACCTCGTTTATTCTAATTATATTCACCATCACCACCGTCGTCAACACCACTATCATCAACCACTACAGGCAAATTCCTACTATCGACCAACTCATCTATCACAACTAACACCACCGCTAACTACCACTAATACATCACAACCTCCAGACATTCTTTGGTCGCCACCACCATTTCGACCGCCAACATCATTGTCACTAGTAACGCCACCTTTGCCATCATTTCAACCACTACCATTGCTATAATTTATCTCTAATAATTACCACCTCCACCATCACAACTAACAACATCTCCAACTAGCACCAACACATGGTCAACCATCATGCATTCATTTTTCAGCCATCACAATTAACACCTCCAACTACTAATATCAAGCAACGTCACATCACAACCACCACCACCACCACCACTATCAACCGCCACCATCATAACAACCACTACAATACTAACCATTTCAACTATTACCACCAACATTACTAATCCTTAACATCAATTATTGTTACCGCAACCACCATTGTAAACCATCTCCACTATTACTAACAAACATAAATATTATTTTTCAATCAAATAATAATTTTGTTGTATTAAATTATATACTTTTATAATATATAATTAATTTTTTATTTAAATTATATTTTTTATTTTATTATATATACAAATAAATATTTTTTTACACATTCAAATGTTGAAAAATAAACGGTATTAACCATTCAGTTTTTAGATCTAAAGACAACATCTTAATCATTCAGATTCAGACGTCTGAATCTTAAAACAAATGCAACCTTAGTCTTTGGAGGTTGATAATAAGCTAGGTTCATTTTTTATCGCACTATAAAAAATGTGGCGTTGTTAAAAAAAATAGTAATAAATTAAAAAGAAAAAGAAAGCTTTCATGATTTAAGACTTAAAATTGAATTTAAGTCAAGTTCACCTCATAATCTTCAATGTGCATCCAATAATTATTTGTTCTCATTTTCCAAATCAATCCAATTTATAAATTTCTTTATGTGCCTGGACTATTATATGTGTGTGTGGACCAAAAAAATAACACATATTACGAGCAGAATCATTGACGACTCTAAATCATAAGTTCATCATTTAGATGTCGAGCAACGAAAAGAGAGATTTGAATTACCTTTGAGCACTCAAGCAAACCCTAAAACCATTGTATATCTTTGAGTATATATTTCTTTCATGGTTAGTAATTTGTTCACTTTGGATTAAGCCCCACACTATTTTTCTCATAATAACATTGAGAATATATCGCTAGTGGAGACGTCATTTTGAGATAACACGCTTATATATTAATGAATGGTACGAGAATTATAGAATACATGGGACCGTTGTATTTTGCACCCAATGTGTGTTCATTTTTTTAACTTACATTCTATCTTTTTTTTTTTTTTTTTTTTTTATAATTTACACCCTAATCTCTTTATTTTCTTACAAAATAGTAAAATCACTCTTTTAATAATTTTTTCATGAGGGTAAAATAAGAATAATAATATTTTTTAAAAAAATAAATTTATTTAATTTTTAGTGTAGGAGGTTAGATGAATAAATCTTTCCTGCCATTCACTTTTTCATCAGTAACTAGGTTAAACTCTCCAACATAAATAAAGCGGCAATTCATATTTTGCTGCAGATAAATTACAAGGCGAGTAAATATTCAATGGATGAAAATAAAAATAAATTGCAAGATCGACTGAAGAAGGAGAAATTGAAAGGTAAGAAATTTAGGATTATATGTTTCTTGCCCTGCTCTCTATATCTTTTATTTTTGTTTTCGTATAACAACTTTTATCTATTTCTCTCCTCTTTTTCTTTTCATATGAAGAAATAGATTAGTTTGCCTCAGTATATATAATAAGAGTAATAAACTAGAAAGAGAGATTCTTATATATGCCGAAAGATCAAACAATTCGAATTCTTTTGTACAGGATGAACTGATTACATTGATGTTAGTATCAAAATATTACTGTAGACACTAGAAATTTTGAATTTGTTTGTTATTTTGATTGTATTTTACAAGAATTTGTTTACTAAATTTTTTTTAATGTCATTGTAATAGGTAAAGATAAGAATTTTTTTTACACTGGGAATTCACCATGGAGGTAAATTTTTAGATGCACTAGAGAGAATTTATTTGGGAGGCAACATAGATTATATTGACAAGTGTGATCCGTGTAAATGGTCATTGCAAACCTTTAATTTGATTGGAACTACAAAATTAAGCTACAACAATGTTCTTGATTGGCATTCCAAATTACCTATGACAGACACTAGTGTTGGTTATATTCAATGTTTAACTGATACTGATTGTGATTTAATGATAAACACTCTTTCAGCTAACAGGGTTACTGAAGTATATATTACAAGGGCTGACAATGTGCAAGCAAATTTTGATGCATTTGAAGTTAATAATTTTTTTCAAATTTGCAACAACAAATATTAAGTTAAATGACATTATTTAAAAAGAGCAGAACATGATGGGGATCAAAATAATGATATTGAGCAAGAATTAGAGCATTTTGAAAATGATGAATATCATATGAATGAAAGTGAAGAAGAGTTCAATTGTTTGGAGATGGATTCAGACAGTGAATGGCTTGGTGTATGGGACAACATTGAAAAAGATGAGGCAACTGTGCAAGTGATAGAGAAGAAAATCTAAAAGATAGTAAAAAATGGAGAAAAATAGAGAAAAAGAATGATAAAGTGATGGAAGAATCTAAGAATACCAATTTTGCAGAGTTGCTATTGGAGGACTCATGTTCGGAAGCTGAGAATGGTAATATTTCTTCTGAAAATGATGAATTAGATGACATGAGGAATGTTAATAGTGATGATGATTGGGTTGAGAATATTGCATTTAGGGCAGATATAGACATGTCTAATCCAACATTTAGCTTGGGAATGACATTCGTTAATGCAATAGAGTTTAGAGTTGCTTTTATAGCTTACTATGTTAAAAATAATAGAGAAATCTCCTTGAAGAAGAATGAATCTGGTAAAATTTCTGCAAAATGTTCCGATGGAAGTCCATGGCGCATATATGCCTCAAGAAAGGCACTAGATGATCCTACCATCATGATAAAGACTTTGGTTGAGAAACATTCTGAGAATTGTTTGTTTGTTTATGTCAACAAAAATGTGAAATCTAGAATGATTGCCCAAAAATACCTACATTATTTAAGAAAACATCCAGATGTATCGATAGGTGATTTTATGAAGAAAATACATGAAGAGATGAATGTTGAAATTTCAGTAAGTCAAGCATACAAAGCAAAGAGAATCGCTAAAGAGATGATTGAAGGTCACTACAAATAAAAATATGCAAAATTAGAGGATTACTGTGCAGAACTCAAGAAGAAGAATCTCGGATCGACTATATTGTTAGAAACAACACCTAATGAAGAAGATGGTAAACCTATTTTTGAAAGAATTTACATATGCCTTGAGCCTTGCAAAAGAGGTTGGAAGGCAGGTTGTAGGCCACTTATCGGGATGGATGGGTGCTTTCTTAAAGGTCCATATGGTGGTCAACTTTTGACAGCAATTGGGATAGATGCTGATAATGGTATGTTCCTGATAGCCTATGCTGTAGTCGATGTTGAAGACAAGAATAATTGGAAGTGGTTTTTGAATTTGCTGGTAGATGACTTGTAAATTAGAAATCATGATAACATATGCCTCATTATAGCCAAAGAAAAGGTAAGATTCTTCTTCAGTTATATTATTATATTCTAATCGCCGGGTAGTGTCTTATTCTTGAATTTTTGGGTATTGTTTATGATTTAGGATAGATTATTGGTGGTATTATTTGGTGATAATCATATTTCTGCTATTGTCCGTTATTTTTCCACTACTTTCGTAAAGAAACCAAATCGGACAAAATGCGTGTAGTTGAGTGACTTTAACTTTTCCTTTTAATGACCCTGCTAGGATGACAATGTGCAGAATGTCGTTGGTCTGTGAAGGACTTGAAAGTTGCTGGTTACCAATCAACTTCTAAGTCACTAATTATCAAGCAACTTCATATTTTTGATGGCTGCACAACCTTCAAGATATGGCCATATTTTTTTCTGTTTAGATCTAACAATTCATTTTTGGAAAAAACTTATCTAGTCAAAAGAACAAAACTAGCAAAATGTAACCATATATTGGACTCCATCTTATTTTTCAAATGCAAAAACATTCTAGCAGAACACAAACAAAATTTAAGATTAGTTCACGTTTTGAGACACTTCTAACTTATAAGCTATGTGTTCAGATAACATAGCATATTCAGCAATATGGAAAGTGTTTCTTGGTAATCAGAGACTTAGAAGTTTCTTGGTAACCATCAACTTTCAATTCGCCTGGAGACCGATAATTTTCTGCATATTTCTGTCAAGTCTAAGCAGGGTCATTAAAAAAATGATATTTAGGCTTTGAATTTTACATTCTAACCTCTCCGGACTGCACTTTGTGAGAATATATGATGTATGTTGTTGTTGTTGATCAATTATTAAAAATTAATTATATTTCCCTATGTTTCACCTTTTTAGGGTTTGGAGGGAGCTATTTATGAGACTATTCCTCAAGTTGAGCATAGACATTGTGTAAGACATCTGTACAATAATTTCAAGAAAGTGCATAAAGATTTATCACTGAAGACAAGAATCTGAAAAGCTGCTAGGGCAACTTATGTAAGCAAGTATTTATATGAAATGAATATGCTTGAAAAGGAGGACGAAGAATCTAAAAATTGGTTCAGCGATAAACCACCAAAATTCTGGAGCAAGTCACATTTTAGAAAAACAACAAGGTGTGATATGCTTTTCAATAATCTTTGTGAGTTATTCAATGGGTTGAAACTAATTTTAAAAGCGAGGGAGAAACCTATACTTGGATTGCTTGAAGGAATTCGAATATACCTGATGAAAAGAATGAATCAAAAGAGGGAGGTTGTGCTCAAATACAAAGGTAATGTTAGTGTAACTTATCTAAAATCCAAAATAGTTAACATGAAATTTAATAAGTTTTTACTATAACAGGAACTCTATGCCCTCGAATACGGAAACTAGTAGAAGTAAAGAAAGAACAGACAGCTATATCAATTCCTACTAGGGCTGAACAATTGTTATTTCAAGTACAAACTATGTACGGTGAGCAGTTTAGTCTTGACTTGAATAGAAGAACCTGTTGTTGCAGGGGATGGGACCTTACAGGAATCCCATGCTTGCATGCTTTGAGCTGCATCTTCCATGTTAGAGGGAATCCGAAAAATTTCACAAATGATTGTTACAACAAGGCTTTACAAATAAGAATTTATAACCGGTGATTGCTTTAATGGATGGACCTGATATGTGGGAACCAACTGGCCTACTTCCCATTGAACCTCCTAACTATGAGCCAAAGAAAGGTAAATTGGACAAAAATAGAAGAAAAGAACCTGATGAAATTGAAGCCTCCAAGAGAAAAGCAGTTGAGATGAAAAAATAGAAAATAAAGAGAAAGAAAAAATAGTCTGCATCAAGTGAAATAGATGGTGTAACCATAGATGTTACCAAATTGAGTAAGAAAGGAAAGTTAGGAAGGTGTAGCAAGTGTTTGCAAACTGATCACAATAAAACAACTTGCAAGAAGAATAGTGATTCTCAGGATTCAACTACTTCATTTCATGCTACTCAAACATCTAAAGATTGGTCCAAAAATGATACAAATCAATTCTGTTCAAGTAAGAAAATTCATTTTGAGTCCACTTACTGGGATGGCCATACAAATGAACCTTCCAAGCTCAACGTAAGTATAGAACCTTAAATATTAGTGATTTACTATAGTGAGAGGCAATTACAGTTTGCATTATTTTTATTTGTAGCCAAGAAGGACAATGGAGGATAATTACTGAGTGAGCATAAATGGGAAGTTTAAATTTTGATACAGCCAAGTATTCCCTGCGATCTAGTAGAGGAGAAAATAATGGTGTCTCTTATGCTTTGGTGGTGAAAGTTGAGTTCTAGCGGACTGGTTATTCTCCTCCTCTTTACATCTACAATTGGAAATACAATCGGATGCAGCATGAAGAAACAAGTTGTCTTAGCTTGATTAAAGTACATTTATGTGATGTTTGAATTTCAAGTCAAGTTCAAAAACAATCTTGCCCTACATTTTGAGTGTTTTGTTTAAGATTTCTGGAATGGTGTGTTTTCTCTTCTTTAGCATTTGTCTTTAATCCCAACTTCCAATATGTTTTTTGGGGATAAAACCCAACCTGGTGTGTTCTTAGACTTCAACATGGTTTTAGAGAATATATCTGAAGTTTTAGTGCTTTACTTTCCATCGAAATACGTGATTTATATTTTAAGTGGTGCTTTTTGTCTAGTTAAGTATTGAGCCGGGGGTCTATTGGAAACATCCTCTCTATGTCTTCGGAGATATGGTATGGACTGCATACATTTTATCCTCCCCAGACCCCACTAGGTGAGAATACGCTATGTAACAAATTAGTGCAACTTACTGTCTTATTTAGTTTACTGCATTTACCAGGTCAAAATATTACTAGGTGAGGTTTGTTCACCTTATAAAATGGCCCGAAAGTTAGTAATTTTAGGAGTAAGTTAGGTGGAATAAAATGTTAAATTTAGAAGTTATATTTGTAGTAGGAGTCTATATATACAGAGTAAAGTTGCTCTGTTTTCTTTTGTAATTTCAGTTGCCATATTTTCTATTCAAGAAAAAGTTTTATTTTCCTTCACTGTTCTTGTTCTATAACTTCTCCTGTTCAATACTTTTGTTATATGGTATCAGAGCAAGGTTGAAGGGAGGAATTCTTTTTTCTTTTCTATCTTTTTGTCTATTAGTTTACTCTGTTGGAGAAGTTTGAAACGTGTGAAGAGAAAGCTTTTGTCGTTTGTAGCAATGGAGGTCTCAAACGGGGGAAATACTCATGGAATAGAAAAACTTATAGGCACTAACTACAAGTATTGGAGAATGTGTATGGAAGCATACCTCCAAGGTCAGGATCTGTGGGATTTAATTGTAGGAACTGATTCAATAATCCCAGCCAATACTCCTGAGAATGCCGAATCACGAAGGAAATGGAAGATCAAGTGCGGAAAAACATTCTTTGCTTTGAGGACTTCTATCAGCAAGGAGTTTATTGATCATGTTCATGATGTTGTCTCTCCAAAAGAAGTTTGGGACACGCTCGAAAGGCTGTTTACCAAGAAAAATATAACAAGGCTGAAACTATTGGAGAATAAGTTGGTAATGTTACAACAGGGAGGTATGTCTATCTCTGATTACTTTTTGCGAGTTAAAAGTATCTATGCTGAAATTTTAGAGTTGATCCAGAAGAGAAGATTAGTGAGTTGCGCCTACGACGCTATCTTATTCGTGGATTGAAAGGGAGTACGGTACTTTTGTCACTTCCATTCAAGGATGGTCGCAACAACCATGTGTTGAGGAATTGGAGAACATGCTTTATAGTTAAGAAGCTTTAGATAAACAAATGGCTAAGAATCTTGAAACAAATGATGTTCTATTTTCTAAAAAGAAGTTGAACAAGAAGAATACATCAACTTGGAACAAAAATAAAGAAGAAGAAACAACCACGAAAAAAGGTGGAAATTCACATAATAACAAGAAGTGCTACAGATGTGGGAAAATTGGGCACATCAAGAAAAACTGTCGAGTAAAACTTTCTAACGCCAATGTTGCGTGCACCAATGACAGAGATGAGCAAATAAAATGGGAACAATGTTTTAGCATCGAAGCTATTGAACAAAAGTCAACACAAGATTTTGTCAATTATGCTAACAACAATAAGAGGAAAGAGTGGATCGTTGATTCAGGGTTCTCTCATTATGTCACTGGAGAAAATTCTCTATTTTCGGAGATGCGAGAACATCATGGAGATCGAGTCATTATCACAGTAGATAACTCGACATATCCAGTAGCAAAAGAAGGAGTTCTGACGATTGAGGTTGCTTATGATAAATCCAAAAATATCAAGTTGCAGGACGTTTATCATGTTCCAGGTTTGAAGAAAAATCTAGTCTTTGTTCCTCAAATTACTGATTCTGGAAAATATGTGTTGTTTGGTCCTACTGATGTGAAGGTGCTTGAAAATGTAAAAGAAATATCTGTTGATATTATTTTTACTGGCGAGAGGAAAGGTTCTTTGTTTGTTATGTCAACAGGTGAAGCTTATGTAAAGAAAACAAGCCAAACTGATAGTGCCGCAATTTGGCATACTTGGTTGGGTTATGTGGGCTACCAAATGTTGCAGCAGCTTTCTTCTAGAAAGTTGGTAGATGGCATGCCAACTTTGAAGAATGTACGAGAAGACGTGATTTGTCAAGGCTGCCAATATGGAAAATCTCATCGTCTTCCTTTCAAAAGGTCATCAAATCGGAGAAACGTGTTGTTTGAATTGGTTCATACAGACTTGATGGGACCAACAAGAACACCAAGTTATAGCGGACATCTCTATGTTATGGTGTCGGTGGATGATCACTCTAGGTTCACTTGGGTGAAATTTTTGAAAGAGAAAAGCGAAACATTATCCAAGTTTGTGGAGTTCAAAAATGTTGTTGCAAATGAGTTCGGGAAGAAGATAAAATGTCTTCATAGTAATAATGGTGGAGAATATATGTCAAATGACTTCTTCTAGTACTGTCATGACAGTAGAATTCTTCGTCAAATGACTTGTCCAGATACTCCTTAGCAGAATGGAGTTGCGGAAAGAAAGCTTGCTTATCTTACTTCAGTTTGTCTTTCATGGCTGCATGACAAGAATCTTCCTCGAGAGCTTTGGGCAGAAGCTATTCACTGTGGATGCCATGTGAAAAATACGTTGCCTCCTTAGCCAGGTATTCAGAAATTGCCTTTTGAACTTTTATATAGTCAGAAGCCAAATATGAACTATTTTTGGGTTTTTGGTTCTACTTGTTATGTTCATATTCCCAGAATTAATAGAACCAAACTTGATCCGAAAGCAAGAAAATGTGTATTTGTTGGTTATGATTCTTATAGGAAGGGCTGGAGATGCGTGGATCCAAAGATAAACAGGTTTACCATTTCTAGAGACGTGGTATTTGATGAAATGTCATCTTTGTTTTCTTCTCAAAAACTTGTTGTTCTGGGTGATGATCAAGATAATATGGAGTTATTATTTCCTAAAGTAAACGTGTTATTACCTTGTAGTGAAGAGGGAGAAAGTGTATCTCCAAATCAGAATATTTCAGAAGTTGCATCTCCAAGTCAGAACATTTCAAGGGAAGAAAATGGTGAACAACAAGCAGCAAGAAGGTCAACAAAGAAGAAAAAGCAACCGGACTACCTCAAAGATTATGAGGTCAAACTTAAAAGTTATTCTGTGACCTCGTGTTTCTTTACAGGAGCACTAACTACGGAAGAACCATTAAGTTATGAAGAAGCAAAGGGTTGTCCACATTGGGAAAGAGTGATGCAAGAAGAGATTGATGCTTTAGACAAGAATGAAACTTGGGAATTGGTACCCAAACTAGAAAAATGCAACCCAGTCACTTGCAAATGGGTATTTCGCTTGAAGAAAAAATCTGATGGTACCATTGATAGGTTTAAAGCTCGTCTAGTTGCTCGTGGGTTTTCTCAAAACTATGGATTGGATTATGAGGAGACGTTTACTCCGGTAGCGAAGATGGTGACAATAAGGTCACTTATTTCGCTAACTGCTTTCAAAAGTTGGAAACTGTGGCAGCTTGATGTAAAGAATGCATTTCTTTACGGAGAGTTAGATTGACTAGTATTTATGGAGCAACCTTATGGCTTTGTCTCTAAGCAGTTTCCAAGTCATGTTTGTCATTTGAAGAAAGCTCTATATAGCCTCAAGCAAACACTACGAGCTTGGTATGGTAAAGTTGCTCAATACCTTATCTTTTGTGGTTTTAGAGTATCTGATTCAGATTCTAGTTTATTTATAAAATTAGAATCAAATGCATATCTCCTGATATTATTATACGTTGATGATATGATAATAACTGGAGATAATGAATTAGAAATTTCTAATCTAAGAAAAGACTTGTCTGTTCGTTTTGAGATGAAAAATTTAAGGCAAATTGGATGTTTTCTTGGTCTGGAAGTGGAAAAATCAAATCGAGGCTACTTTGTTTCTCAGAAAGGTTATGCGAAGAGTCTCTTAGAACGGTTCATCATGGGGGAGTCGAAAGAAAAGTCTACTCCAATGGAGCCAAAACTCAAGTTGAAGAAGGATGAAGGCGAGGCTTTGAAGGATGCGATAAAGTTCCAACAGCTAGTTGAAAGTTTGATTTATCTGACTATCACAAGGCCAGAAATATCTTACTCTGTTGGTGTCATTTCTCAATTTATGCAAAATCCAACAACTTCTCACTTAAATGCTGCAAAGAAGATTTTGTGCTATATGAAAGGATCTCTTAGTCATGGACTTTGGTACAAGAGGTATGATACTTCTTTATCGAGTGGATTTACTGAATGCAAATTGGGCAGGTTATACACATGATCGTCGCTTGACTTCAGGTTACTGTTTTAGTACCGGGTCAGCAGTGGTGTCTTGGTGCAGCAAGAAGCAAGATGTTGTTTCTTTGTCTACCACTGAAGCTGAATATATTGCAGCAATCATGTCTACACAAGAGTGCATTTGGTTAAAAAGGATAATCAATGATATGTACCAGAAAGTAGACTATGCTGTGCAAATCAAGTGTAACAATGAAAATGCCATCAAACTTGCGTCAAATCCAGTTTTTCATGCTCGAATGAAGCATATTGAGATCCGCCATCACTTTGTTCGTGAGAAAGTCTTACGTGAAGAGATTGAATTGACAACTGTTCGCACCAATGCTCAAGTTGCGGATATATTCACTAAAGCTTTGGAGAAGTCTAAGTTTCAATACTTTCGAGATGCTCTGGGAGTAGTTCATCGTGAGCTTGCACTAAGGGGGAGTGTAACAAATTAGTGCAACTTACTGTCTTATTTAGTTTACTGCATTTACCAGGTCAAAATAATTACTAGGTGAGGTTTGTTCACCTTATAAAGTGGCCCGGAAAGTTAGTAATTTTAGGAGTAAGTTAGGTGGAATAAAATGTTAAATTTAGAAGTTATATTTGTAGTAGGAGTCTATATATACAGAGTAAAATTACTCTGTTTTCTCTTGTAATTTCAGTCGCCATATTTTCTATTCAAGAAAAAGTTTTACTTTCCTTCACTGTTCTTGTTTTATAACTTCTTCTGGTCAATACTTTTGTTATACACTAATGCATTGTTGTTGTTGTTTCTGGGAGCAATGCCCTTGCATACTGGAATGGGAAGACTGAATTAGACTCTTAACTAATTCTTATTCCAAAGCTTGTAGTTAATTCTGCGGGCCTAAGTGCTCCAATCATTGCAAAACGAATTAGAGGTCTACCCGACAGTATTATTCCTGCTTCTAAATATGCTCGTGGTTGCTACTTCACACTTTCAAACACTAAATCCTCTTTCAAGCACTTGATTTATCCTATACCTACGGCCGATGGCCTTGGAGTGCATGTTACCTTGGATTTGAATGGTCTGGTCAAGTTTGGTCCTGATGTCGAATGGATTAAAGAAATTGATGATATTCCGAGCTTCCTCAACATGCAAGTTCTCATCGATCACACATAATAACAACTCACATCCATTCTTCTAAGATATTTTTATGTGGATAAATTTGACAATGTTGATTCTTAAACTAGCTAATTCTATGTCAGTTGTTAACATTCTCTCTATGTTTTAGATGCTTAAAAATTCTTTATTTTTTCATCAATGCCCAAATTTGTGTCTCATGGTTGAACTCTTTTTAGCTTCAGCTTTCTTTCTATTAGTTCAAATTTATAAGAAGTGTATTTATTGCAGTTTGTCTGAGATTGTATATTTTTCAGTGGGTAGACGTGGTGGTTTAATATTTAGGAAGTTTCAATTTGTACTTTCAAGTGACTTAAGGGGTAAGTTTCACATGCATTAGCATTTGTACACAGCAATTTCTAGAAGCAAATGCATATGATTATGAAGTTACCATTCTCATAGTTGATTGTGAATTTTTTGGTACTTAAATCATCTGTATCCGTCAATAAAATTTGTTCAATTGTGGTAGCTGCTTGTTTTTTGTTTGGAGATCTCTCTCTAAATATAAAATCACTATAATTGTTATTCCTATTTTGTCCTCATGAAAAAAATTATTAAAAGAGTGGTTTTACTATTTTGTAAGGAAATGAAGAGATTGGGATGTAAATTGTAAAAAAGAAAGGATAGAGTGTAAGTTAAAAAAATGAACACATTGGGGTGCAAAATGCAACGGATCCTAAAGTTTTTATATAACTAATTAACCCTTATTACAACAATCTTCACCGATGCATGTATATAAACATTTGCAAAATGAAGTACCGTTGTGGTGTAGCTTACGCATCCTTGTATCAATAGCAGGATCGTATACTGCTGAACTGCATGGAAACCTACGCTCCTCATCAGGTTTGCAATTAAAATCAAATTCAAAATGGCAAGTTGTTGATCTAATATCAACATTTAATTTCATTGTTTTCCATATACCATTGGAATTTGGAATCATTGTCATCATCTCTCCATTCACAAAAATTAAAATAAATTATCAAGAGCAACAACAATAACATGCCACTATAATCTCACAAGTGGGGTTTGAAAACGGCAGTGTACACACATCTACCCTTACATTTAAAGATAGAGAGGTTATTTTCAATAGACCCAGAGCCGGCCCAAGGCTAGAGCAGCTCAAGCGGCCGCTTTAGGCCCAAAATAACTGAGGAGTGGGGGGGGGGGGGGGGGGGGGGGTGTAGGGGGGGGGGGGGGGGGGGGGGGGGGGGGGGGGTGTGGTAATAGTGCAGTAGACTTTCAAAGTTAAGCGTATGGTATAGATTATTTTTCATTTCAACAAATATTGAGTATTTTAAGGTAAAAGCGTAGAAATACTATTCCTATGAAGAAAGGTGAGTATAAATAATTGTCTTGATTGCTGTGACCGTTTGTGCTATTCATGGAAAAGGGGTGAATGTGGGATCTTAGAGTTACTTGTTTACGACTCTAAGGCCACTTTTTTTCTTTTATGGGTTGCAACGTAACTTTTATACTCTTTCTCCCTTTCTTTAATTTCTCCCAGTTTAAATATTCCTCCAGCTATAGCTTATAGAAGAAGTATGATGCTCGGTATAATATAAAACTGAATAATGCGATTGAATTAAGATAACATTAGTTTTCTCTCTCTCGATATTTTCTCATGTTTCAAATATAACAACAGTAATAGTGAGGCCCCAAAATAATATATTTTGATATGGAGTTTTCATCCTTTTAATCTAAACTTAACTATTTTTTCTTCAAGAATTTGTTATTTTAAGAATTTTTATTTTTATTGGTGCATTTTGTTTATTATTAGTTGTTAGAATTTACATACCTCATGATTGGTTATATTTTTAATTGAAAGAAATTATGAAGAATTGACTATAAAAGAATTAACACATAAAATACTAACAAAATAAACTTAAAATAAATTATATTTGAATTTTCTGCTAAACAGATTTTAAGTCCTCAAATTAATTTTTGGCATTAGACCACGAACTTTCTTGAGTCGCTTCTGAATAGACCGTTGACTTAAAATAAAGTTTATTCAAGCCATTTGAAAAAAATGCATATATAAATGATATAATGTTGTATAGTCGTAAAATCTATGTATATATAAAAATGGAAAAGGACCTAAAATGTCCTCAACTATGTGAAATGGTGTAAAAATGTCCTTCGTCTACCTATAGCCTAAAATACCCTTTTCGTCTATCTATTGGGCCTAAAATGAGCCCGTTTGGATAGGATTAAAAAGATTGCTTTTTAGCTTAAGTGATTAAAAACTTAAAATAAGTGCTTTTAAATTAAGCAGATAAGTGTTTGGATAGAAGTGCTGAAACTGAAAAAAATTTGTTTATGTGTTCGATAAAAAAGTGTTGTCAATCACTTTTTTATTGTCAAAATGACTTAAATATCCTTAAAGTTGTTAACACATAATAACGTGAATTATTTATGATTTTTAATTCTAATACTTCAAAAATAATTTCTATTTAAATACACTTTCAACATAAAGTGATTGTGCCAGGTTAATTTATAAATATAAGTTACTTTTTATTTTTAAATATTAAAAAATAAAAATTTTAAGATATTTTTTAGATAAATATAGTATTATAATGTAATATTGCAAGCTTGTAAACAACATAAATTTTTTAGGAATGAAACAAACTATTAAAAAGAATCAATTTTTAAAATTTAAACAACATGTAGAGATTCTATATGAACGGATAGAGAAGAACTTATCATAAACTCAATTTGACGATGAAATTTTTGAGTGTTTCTTATATAATGATGGATTCTCTGAAAATAAAGGAGAAAGATGAAGAGAAAACTGGAGGGAAAAGATAAAAAAAAGCGACAGAAAGAAAAATCAATAAGGTCTACAAAGTTTAGGATATTATTGGAATTAGAAGAAAATATAAGGGATAAAAAGGTAAATATTTTGGTCAAACCTAAAAAAAAATTAATCTAAAAAGTAAAAAGTTGGGGGTATCAAGCTTCTCAATTTTTGCTATTTTTAATCCACTTTTAGCTTTTTTAAAGCTCTTTTTAATTTTACCATACACCTAATTAATAAGCAGTCAAGAAAGCATCAGACTAGAAGTAGTGAAATCGGATGAATGAACTAATGAAATAAATGTAATAAGTAGTGAAGAAAGCATCAGATTAGAAGACACCAAGAAGTGCCAGTAAAAAAATAGTTCCCATAAATAGTAACACTAATTCGATGCCTAAAATTCAGATTATTAGGTTTGGATGGGTTGAAACTTTAGGGAAAAATTAATTATTTTAATTAATTACTAGTTTACCAATAAAAAAAATAGGTCATTAATGAACTAGGATCAAATTGATCTGTTAAATAAAAAGACAAAATAGCTAGACGGAAAGGACATTTAAGTCCAATAGATAGACCGAGAGGGTATTTTAGGCCAAATAGGTAGACGGAGGGCATTTTTACACCATTTTACATAGTTGAAAGAAATGATATTTTAGGCCCAACAGATAGATGGAAATATTTTTACATCATTTCACATAATTAAAGGTCATTTTAGGTCCTTTTTTGATATAAAAATAATTGAGATCTACCTGATGTAATAGCAGCAAAGAGAACAAAAAATAAACTAAGAAACTTGGGGGTTTGGGCCACAGGTGACAAAAGAGACTTAAGATGAGGTGTAGGTGACATAAGTCTTAATAATTGAGTAGAGGTTACAATTACTTAATTATGGTTTAAGAAAGTTCGGGAAATTTCAAAATAACAGACAAGTTTTTAAATTTATACTTTGATCCAAATATTAGTTAATATATAGCGGGGAACGAAGGGGAAAAAATGCATCTTTTTCTCTCTTCTCATCCGTTGTTATTTTCTCTCTCTTCGCGATATTTGTTGTTCATTGTTGCTATGCTTTATTCATCATCTTCTGATTCATTATCATCATCTTATACTTCACTATCATCTTCATATTCTTCTTGTTGACCATTGTTGTTGTTGTTGTTGTTGTTACCCCAACTGCTGCTCTTTGACCAAATTCTTATGTCAAATTTTGTTTCGTAAATCACTTTCAACTTGGAATTTACTTGAGAGGAGACTTTGGTAAGTCAGATTATGCTTTTTAATTGAATCTGGGTAACTGCTAGTGTGTTGTTTTTTCAACAATAGCTTGCACGCAAACATGAATGCAATATAAGAGCAAGCTGTTTAAACAGATCCATTATCTGCAACACCAGATACATGTTCTGTTGTAACAGTAGACTCATGTTGGATTCATGTTTATGGGTTTTAGGTGCCTGTAATATGAATGGAATAGATGGATATTCTGTTGCACCAGATTAGTAATCTGTTTCAACAGATAAATAATCTGTTTCATCAGATTACTAATATGTTTCAAAGAACAAAATATAGCTCCTGTCACATACAAACCTAACAGATAACTCATATGTTCTTGCTATTGATACTGGAATCAAATTATTTTTTAATTGTAGGCATGTCATTCATTAAGAAATAGAAATAGACAGCATGAAAATTAAATAAGAAATAAAAAGTCAAGTGCATCAAACATAATTTTTTATAAAACAAACAAAAAAAAAATAGATAAAAGAACTTAATTATTATTATCATCATTATTATTTGTATGGTCAGCCGACCAATCTTCAACGGGCAGCAGCAGCGCCTTCCTCAGCCTGAGGATCTCCCGTAGCATCCTTACTCTGATGGCTGCTAACTCCCAATGCAGGTCATGAACCTCCTTCTGCAGTTCCCGCATGATGTCTCATAAAACAGTGACATCCCACACAGGAACAACCATATCTAGAAAACGCATAAGTTGACAAAACACAAATAAAAATAAAAGTAAAAAAAAAGAAAGAATTCGAATGTAATGTAATATACAACGAATATTTACACAAAAATCAAGAAAAAAACTTACCAGAGACAGGAAAAAGCTATCAAGTCCTTGAAGATAAAGTAATTGAAGGTGTAACAAGAACAAGGAATAAATAGTTTGTAGTAGATGAACGACTGAGTAAGAAGGGACCTATTTATAGAGGATTGAACTTGAGTGAGTTAGGCAAAAATTTGAAACTGTTCACCTCCATTTGTAAATGACAATCTTGATTACTGTAAAAAGTTATGACTAAATTAAATTAATCAATATTATGATAAGTCATGACTTTTCAGCTTTATTATTATTAATAATTAGTTCTTTCCAGGAATCGTTTTTTTTACATTGAGTTGGACAACAGATAATATATCTGTTGCATCAGATAAATCATCTGTTACAACTGATATATCATCATTTGCAACAAACAGATAACTTGTTGCATCAGATAATATATCTGTTGCAATATACAATATATATATATATATATATATTTTTTTTAAAAATAAATTATCTTCATGCATTCAAGTTTTTTGACTTTTTAATTATATAAATTAATAAAGCAGATTTAAAGGTACAACTGTTCACCTCAATTTATTAATGACATTCTTGATTACTGTAAGAAATTATGACTTAATTAAATTAAACAATATTGTGATAAGTTATGACTTTTCAGTTTTATTATTATTTCAATAATTAGTTCTTTTCAGGAGCCGTTTTTTATTTACACTGAGTTGGAAAACAGATTATATATCTGTTGCATCAAAAAATTCATCTGTTACAATAGATATATCATCCGTTGCAACAAATAGATAACCTGTTGCATAAGATAATATATCTATTGCAACATATAATATATATATTTTTTTAAAAATAAATTATCTTCATGATATCCAAATTTTTTGACTTTTTAATTATATAAATTAATAAAGCAGATTTAAAGGCACAACTATTCACCTTCATTTATTAATGACATTCTTAATTACTGTAAAACGTTATGACTTAATTAAATTAATCAATATTATGATAAGTCATGATTTTTTAGCTTTATTATTATTAATAATTAGTTCTTTTCAGGAATCATTTTTTTTACATTGAGTTGGACAACAGATAATATATCTGTTGCATCAGATAAATCATCTGTTACAACAGATATATCATCATTTGCAACAAATAGATAACCTGTTACATCAGATAATATATCTGTTGCAATATAATATATATATATATATATATATATATATATATATATATATATTTTAAAATAAATTATCTTCATGACATCCAAATTTTCTGACTTTTTAATTATATAAATTAATAAAGCAGATTTAAAGGCACAACTGTTCACCTTCATTTATTAATGACATTCTTGACTACTGTAAAAAGTTATGACTTAATTAAATTAAGCAATATTGTGATAAGTCATGACTTTTCAGCTTTATAATTATTAAAATAATTAGTTCTTTCTAGCAACCATTTTTTTACACTGCTAAGTTCGACAACAGATTATATATCTGTTGCATTAAAAAAATCATCTGTTACAACAGATATATCATCCGTTGCAACAAATAGATAACCTGTTGCATAAGATAATATATCTGTTGCAACATATAATATATATTTTTTTAAAAAAAATAAATTATATTCATGACATCCAAATTTTCTGACTTTTTAATTATATAAATTAATAAAGCATATTTAAAGGCACAACTGTTCACCTCCATTTATTAATGACATTCTTGATTACTGTAAAAGTTATGACTTAATTAAATTAAGCAATATTGTGATAAGTCAAGACTTTTCAGCTTTGTAATTATTAAAATAATTATTTCTTTCCAGCAACCATTTTTTTTACACTAAGTTGGACAACAGATTATAGATCTGTTGCATCAGATAAATCATCTGTTACAATAGATATATCATCCGTTGGAACAAATAGTTAACCTGTTGCACCAGATAATATATCTGTTGCAACATGTAATATATATATATATTTTAAAAAATAAATTATCTTCATGACATTCAAATTTTCTGACTTTTTAATTATATAAATTAATAAAGAAGATTTAAAAACAAGAATATTTCTGGTGAGTTTTTTACGGTTTGAATTGTGTTTATCATTTATTTCCTTATTCTTTTCTGTGAAAAGAAATGACTTAATTAAATCAAGCTGGTGAGTTTTTTATTATTGTGACAAGTCATGACTTTTTAGCTTATTAAATTCAAATAACCTTTTTCTCAATTTAAAAATCGAATACACCTGGTTTTCAATAATCGTTCCGTTTCTTTTCTATAATAACCATTTTTATTAATTGAGTAATGGCAACAGATTTATATCTGTTGTATCAGGTAACCCATCTGTTTCAACAGATATACCATCTGTTGCTATAAATCGACCATCTATTTAAGGAGCTTTTTTGGTTTCTTCTAACTGATTCATCAGTCACAACAGATGAGAAATTTGATGTATCAGAAATGCTTTTTATTTTTTGTTGAATGTGTTTAGACAAAAATCACAGTCACAACTATTCATTAACTTTTTTCTTAAAAATCATATCATCATATATCTTAATTAAATTAATCCAATGTTGTGACTTTTTTTTAAATTACATAATCTTTCTTTTACTATTATAATATCATTTAGTTTCTTATTATTTATCAACGAACCATTTTTAGGAGAATTTCTCATCATGAATTTCACCACCATCTGTTGCCACAAGTGCTCAATCCCTACCTCCAATCGTCGACATGTTGAGAATAAAGAATAAATAGAATGATAATTAAATATTGCATAAGAATTAAAAATTTAAAGTTGACCAAAAACCAAACCAAACATATACATGGATTTTTTTGAATCCTTTATAAGTAGATCGGATATAAAAAGGAAAATATATACGCTAAAAGAAAGAAAAAACATAACCTAATTATTATTATTATTATTATTAATATTACTATTATTATTATTACTATTATTATTGTCAACCTAACAATTTTCATCCAGCAGCAGCTGAGCCCTCCTCAGCTTTGCTCCGAAGTCGGCCAAATCCCTCTGCAGTTCATCAAACTCTTTTAAAGTTCCTGCAAGGACTCGATATGAACCTTCTAGTATGAATCTAGATTAGCCATATTAGTATTGTAAGTATAGTAGAATGACTGAGTGAGTGAGGAGTGAGAGAAGACCGGAGGGACCCATTTATAAAATGATTAAATTGGAAAGGACTGGACTTAGTCAAACAAAAAAGCCACGACTGTTCATATCCCTTAATTAAATAAAATTAGTGATTTTTTGAATATGTAAAAAAAAAATGGATCTAAATACAACATTTTATCTTTTTATTGTATTTTGGAAAGAGACAGATTGATAATCTGTTGCAAAATATATTTCACCTGTCAGATAACTTATAATACAACAGATGGATATATCAGTTTGCTTTTCCATCAGCTGTGGCATCTGTCGCACTTGCTAGTCATCTATTTATTCAATTTCATTGAGAGCAACCGATTTTTCTACACACTTCTTGGCCAAACTCAATTTTTGCTCTTGGATTGCTTCTTTTTTTTTCTTTGCAACCTTCAACCAAATTAAATTTTTGCTATTGGATTGACGGCAAAAATTGAATTTGGAAGTCATCTTGAAGGATGCAAAGAAAAAAGGAGAAGCAATCCAAGAGCAAAAATAGAGTTTAGCCAAGAAGTGTTTAGAAAAATCTATTGCTCTCGATGAAATTGAACAAACAGATGACTAGCAAGTGCAACAGACGTCACAGCTGATGGAAAAGTAAACTGATATATCCATCTGTTGTAACAAATTGTCCATATGTTGTATTGTAAGTTATTTGACAGGTGGAATATATTATGCAACAGATTACCAATTTGTCTCTTTCCGAAATACAACAAAAAGATAAAATGTTGTATTTAGATCCCTTTTTTTTTTAATTTACATATTTGAAAAGTCACCAGTTTTATTTAATTAAGGGATATGAACAGTCATGGCTTTTTGTTTGACTAAGTCAAGTCACCACCACTTCCAATTCAATCATTTTGTCATTGTGGTCATCAAGCTCAGCATAGAGCTCTTGATCTTTTGTGAGTGTGTCAACGAGGACCACTCCTTTTCTTGGCAGCTTTCTTATAATACTTTTCTTGGTCCTTCTTAGCTCTACGCAAGGTCAAGGAGAAGTATGGAGGGTTCTCTTTGAGTTTTTCCAAGGCAAGTGCTCTCTCGGCTGATAAATCCTATACTGTAGCATATATGGATAGTGCAACACTCAATGTAGAATAGTTTTCTGGTAGAAGCAAGTTTTGAGAAGACATAATCAGTAATCTATCGATATCAGCTTTTGCTGTGTCAAGCAGTTCTGTTGATATCTTGTCTTCTACAGAGAAGATTGATCAGCAGAAAAACCAAGTGATTGAGATCATTTAATCTGTTGACTAACTCGATCTAAGACATCTTCTAGATTATCAAACTTCACAAGGCAGTCTGGTAGTTCAATAACATCAGATGTCTTATTTTCGGTATTAGCTAATGATGGGGAGATTCTGCCTTCCTCACCATCCTGAAAAGAAAAAACACTCAAAATTAGATGGAGTATCTCTACATAACAAAACAAGATGAACTAAATTTAGCATTCAGTTTTTTCCTTCCTATTCCCCACCCTTATTTTATCTTCTCACCTTTATCAGATCCGAACTTTTTTTGTTTGGATACTTGATAATGTCTTGGAAATTGCTTTTTTTCTTCTCTTAGCCTTAATCTCTAATGGAGTGAATGAAACTGAAATCCTCTTTGATCGACTAACACTACTGTTAGATTTCAATTCCTTTAAATCAGTAGTTAATGCATTAACAATATTAATCACACCATCATGTTTTGCCTTACACTCTTCACATTTGCATGCACAAGATAAGAAAGGAAAGGCAAGATTGATCATTCTTCTACTATATAGAGGATAATATATCTTTCATGCAAAAGTCTACACCGTCACCAGAAATACTTACCACAGCGAAAGTCTGTAGAAGGCATGCCAAATAAACATGAGCAACATCAGACATTAAATCTTAACAAAGTATCAGAACCATATTCATAGTCCCTCAGCCTTATCAGTTCAGACCTACCAACCTTAACTGTAAAATTACAAATATCTTGTTTGAATGATCTATGACTAATCGGTAAAAACAACATTCACAAAATCAGTGTACTCTATGTGTGTTTTCACAATAACATTATCAGTAATACATACCTCCCACATATGAAGTAGTTCCATATGCATGCAGCTTATTCCTCCGAACCTATCTTTACTGCAACCTCTTGTGATGGTCAGGCAAAAGTTGATCAACTTTCAGTTCCTTTTATATCTACAAAGAAGAAGAAAAAAATTTATGTCACAGAAAGAAAATTATCCTTCTATTGCAACAAATGTAGACTCTGTTGCATCAGATGAGGAGTTTGTTACGTAAGATGTGGAGTCTGTTGCGTCAGATGTGGAGTCTGATGCAATAGATATGGAGTGTTGGAATACATAGCAGCCTTGCTGGTGGTTTGATTTGTTCCAATAGTTGCTCCGTCTGTTGCAACATCAATAATAACATAAACTACAAACAACAAATAAAAAATATCAACAACAAAGAAAACAACAATATTTGTTCCAACATCATCATCAACAACAAAGAAACATACATCCTATGTTCCAACACCATCAACAACCAGGGACGGACTCACATAGAGTCCTCCGGGTGCACGAGCACAGACTAAACTCGTATCGAACTTTATCTATGTATATGGAAATTAAGGAAAAATGTATACAATCTAATCAGTGAGCACCCATAGTAAGAGTTATTTGGTTAGCCTAGTTGTTGTTTATGGGTGCTTAAGGCTATTTATTTCTTTTGGTCTTGAGTTGAATTCCTACTTAGCACATATTTTTTTAATTTTGGTAACCAACTCTTCTCTCCTTATTCACTTTAAACTTTCTTTTATTTTTTTCTCCTTTACTCCTTGTGTTGATTGTTCGGACTCCACTATTTTTAAGCTAAGAAGCACCCACCATCTAAAAAACTGGATTCGCCACTATCAATAACACGACATCACAAGTTCCAACAATGTCAACCCCACCACCAACATCAATAACAGCATCAACAACAAAGAAACAAACAAAATACATACAAAAATGATACTGCCAACAAAACTTTTAAAATTCTCTCAACAGATGATTTTTTTTCGCATCTTGTAAGAAAAATTCTCGGTTCATTTATTCAACAATTAAAAGTTTCATTAAATTTTTTAAATAAATATGATATGGGAAAATAGTAATTAAATAAAAAAATATATAAATAACTTGCAAGAAAAAGACGAGAATGAAAGAACAATAGTGAATCATATCATACCTTAATGTCAAAAGGGGGGTCAAAACAACAATTTCAGTTGAGGAATCTAAGATATGTATATGGATCGATTTAGATCCGAATGAAAATTTATGAGAAAGAGGAGAGAAAAAAGGCTGTGATAACCCTAAAGAGGATAGAAAGAAAAAAGATGAGAGACGAATAAAATAAATTTAGGGCTGAGATAATTCTAATTTCTAGATGTACTACCCTTAATATTAAATGACTAAACAAAGTGTATTTATTCAAATTTATATTTTCAAAGCATAATTAATAAGGCTAATTTGTTAGTAAAATAAACCCCTAATTAATATTTTCTTAATGGGTGTGGCAAGTCAATATGAAACGGAAGAAGTATTGGGTTTTAATATTCATTAATTAATATTTACTAATAATTTGAGGGGCACGAGGAAGAAAATAGGTGACATTGAAAAGAGGACAAGACTACTCAATGAGATTTTTGAGTTATTCAAGAAACATTTTTACCGCCTTTAGTAGTACTACTACTTTATCTACTCGGACAGTAGCTAGCTTTAAAATTAAAAGAAAAAAAATATTTTCAAACAGATATGTCATCTGTTGCAACAGATTTAAATATCTATTTGAAAAATCCCAACAGCTCAGTCATCTGTGATAATAGATGGAAATGTCAATTTGATAACTAAATTAGAAATGTCATCTGTTATAACAGATATCAATATCTGTTTGAAAATTTCCAACAGCTCAGTCATCCGTCATAACAGATACAAATATCTATTTGATAATTAAATTAGATATATCATCTATTGCAACAGATATTGTTATCTGTTTGAAATTCTCCAATAGCTCAGTCATTTGTTGTAATAGATTTCATTGCAATTGATTTAGGTGGAAATAGGGCTGAAAGAATGAGCTCCTCATTAACTTAATGTTAAGATTAATAATAGTACCTACATCGATCTAGGTGGAATGAGGGATGAATGAATGAGCTTACAGGGTCAACTACAAATCCAGCTGATTCATTGCATTTGCATGGTGTTAGTACTGTGTTCATCCCGACCCGAGTCATCGATCGATCACTCTAAGTTGAAATGAGTTCTCATTAACTTAATGTTAATATTAATAATAGTACCTACATTAATCTAGGTGGAAATAAGGATGGATGAATGATCTCAAAGGGTCAACTACAACTTCAATTGATTTTTTTGGCAATTTCATGATAAGATGGTACTGCATTCCTCCCGACAAGAGTCATCGATCGATCACTCTGAGATGAACTGATTCTTACTACCTCGTATGTTCAACTAATACCTTAATTGAATAATCTGGGACTAGGGGTGAGTTCCCATAGGGTCAACTACAGCTTTATTTGAGTCTTTTGGTAATTGCATGATGACACAGGACTGCGTTCCCCCCGAAAAGAGTCATCGATCGATCACTCTGAGCTGAATCGATTCTTACTACCTCATATGTTCAACTAATACCTTAATTGATTAATCTAGGACTAGGACTGAGTTCTCATAATGTCAACTACAATAGATGACAATGCTTATTTAATAATGTACAATAGATAGGTAATCTATTGTGACATTGAATTAATCCATTTGATAATTTACAATAGATGGGGCAATCTGTCGCAATAGATACTTAAACTGTTTAATAGTTTACAACAGATTCGTGATTTGTCACAACAAATGACATAATCTGTTTGATAGTTTACAACAGATGCGTAAATATATTGCAACAAATTACATAATCTGTTTGATTTGATCCAACAAAAAAGACATCTATTGAAACAGGTTGAACATTTGTTTATATATAATTCAATTGAGTTCATATGTTAGACTAATACCTTAATTGAATACGAGTTCTCATAGGGTCAACTACAACTTCAATTTAGTCTTTTGGCAATTGCACGATGAGACGGTACTGCATTTCTCTGGACCAGAGTTGTCGATCAATCACTCTGAGCCGAATCGATTCTTACTACCTCATATATTATACTAATACCTTAATTGATTAATCTAGGACTAGGGTACTAATACTTTAATTGAATAATCTAGCACTAGGAGTGAGTTCTCATAGGATCAACTACAACTTCAATTAAGTCTTTTGGCAATTACATGATGAGACGGTACTGCGTTCCTCCCGACCAGAGTCATCGATCGATTACTCTGAGCTGAACCGATTCTTACTACCTCATATGTTAGACTAATAGCTTAATTGATTAATCTAGGACTAGGGTACTAATACCTTAATTGAATAATCTAGGACTAGGGGTGAGTTCTCATAGGGTAAACTATCGATTAATCTAGGACTAGGGGTAAGTTCTCATAGGGTCAGCCACAATAGACGGCAGGGCCTATTTGATAATTTATAACATATGGGTAATCTATTACAACATATGATAATTCATTTGATAATTTACAGCAGATGGGTAATATATCGCAACAGATGACTTAATCTGTTTGATAATTTACAACACATTCATAATCTGTTGTTACCTAATCTGATTGATAATTTACAACAGATGAGAAATCTGATTTGTTTTTTACAATTTCAATTGAGTTCATATGTTAGACTAATAGTACCTAAATTGATTAATCTAGGACTAGGGGTGAGTCTTCATAGGGTCAACTAGAGTACTCGGTCAATTACAACTTCAATTATTTTTATACAATTTCAATTGAATTACCCTTTTGGCAATTTCATGATGAGAGGGTTAAAAATTATACATGTATTTTATGATTTTAAAAATAATTAAGATCAATTCGGACCAAATTAACCTTCTCAAAACTACTTGTCATTCTTTTCCAAAATACAATTAACCCATACAAATTATTTCATCATTTCAAATCTCGAGGTCTCGCTCTTTGTCTCTCATACTTACTCAATAATACACTATAGACAACAACTACTTAATAAATTTTCTCAACACTCCACAACAGATTGTTTTTCTTCTCATTTCCAACCACATAGGTGTTATTTTTGACTTTATTCTTGCTTGTATCAGTCATTTTCTTTGTCTTCGTAGGCAACACAGTTCGAGAAAAGCTCTATATTTGTTATTTTTTCTAAAAAATAAGGGCTTTTAAGATAATGATGAAAAATAAAACTTTTAGTTGTATTATAGTCGATGATGGGTTTACAATTTTGAGTTTTGATAGTAAAATCATAGGAAGAACTCGAGAAATCTCTAGTTTCGGTCGCAGTATTCCATTAATGTCGTGGTATTGTTGGATGGTGTTTGTGGTGTTGGTGGTGGTGGTTATATTTGTGGTCATCGTGGTGACATTGGTGGTGGCATTGGTTGGTCGTATTTGTGGTGTTTTTTTGTTTGTTGGCATTGATTGGTAGTGTTTGTAGTGGTAGCTGTTGGTGTATTCGTGGTGTCTTTTTGTTTGTTGGCTGTCGGTGGTATCGATCTTCGTGGTGTTTTTTTGTTTGTTGGCATTGGTTGGTGGTGTTTGTAGTGGTGGCTGTTGGTGTATCGATATTCATGGTGTTTGTAATGTATTTTTAAAAATCTATGCATACATCAACTGTAATGTAATTTTTGTCTTTCTTTATCTGTAGGTAAAACATGTCTCCCAAAAGAAAATAAAGTGAAAGTGGATCAACGTCTGACCACTAAAAAAAATGCTACAGTACTGAGGGATTCAGAGAAGCTTCCTAAACAATCTCAGTCAGGGAAAAGTGAAACTGAGAAGAGATGTGAAAACAATGTTGAGAGAGATGGACAAGGGTCCGTGGATGGTGATGAAGAAAATAAAAATGAGAAAGAGGAGGAATTGAAGAGTGAGAAAGAGAAAGAGGATGATCATCAACATGATGATAATGGATTATCGATGGGGATTGAATTAATATCGACATCCCAGCATGATCGTGTCAAAACTTTTAGTATTGATAGGTTTCAAGTTGCGATGCCGATAAATGACCCAGAAGGAAAACAACTAACTGGTCAAATTGTACTTAAATGTCAGATATGGAAAATTTTTGAACATTTTATGAAAATTATGAAGCACGAAAACATAGGCTAAGTTATTAAGAAGAGCTGCTTTGGTCACTTTCTTGAGTTGCCTGAGGACCCCTATGCCCGTATCCGTTTCCCTATGACGATGGTATATGGTCTTTTCAAGGCAGAATCCAGTACACGGGGGATGATAAAGATCCGGAGGAGGGGGTAAAAAGATGATGGATGAAATCTGGATCAACTACTGTGGCATGCCCATTTGTTTTGGCTTGCAAGAGTTTGACATAATGATGGGCTTGAGATGCCATCATCCAGAAGGACCACCACCCCGCAAAAGATCCAAGGTAAGAAAATGCAAGAAAAAAATAGATGGGTTGTTTGACATTGCTCGACGTGGCTACAAAGTATCAGATTTGTTGACAGATCTCGAGGATAAAACCATACCAGAGCAGTACAGGAGCAATTGTGCTTAATTTGGTTTACCCATTCGACTATATTTGCAAGAGACGTCAACAAGGTCATAGAAGATGATTTATTGATGCGTGCTAAGGATTTTGATAAATTCAACAATTATCCCTAGGGATATGACAACTTCTATTGACTATCCAATATTTACTGACAAAGCTATCCTCAGGGACGACCACATTATACGACTTTCCTTGGGCTTTCATGGTAAAATTAATCACTAATTTTTCTTATCCATTAATTTATATTGAATATAGTTATTATGTCTTTTATTTTTGGATTGCTTCCTGTTTATATTTCTTAGGCTTGGGCATTTGAAGCCATTCCTCCCCTCCAAAAGCAGTTAATGGATTACCCGAATGAGATTTCTCATCTAAGGATGTTAAGGAGGATGATCTCTTTAACCCTCTAGATGATGCAGTAAGTCTTCTTCAAGTAAAATAATTCTACTCAAAGATAAAAAAGATATTAAACAGATGTTATATCTGGTGCAACAGATGTTATATCTGATGCACCAGATGGGACATCTATTGCGATAGGGTATATCTTGCATCAGATTACCCATCTGTTGCTTTGGTTCTCTGAACCCGACTCCTAAAAAATTAATCATCTACTGCAAATTATGCAACAAATGTGAAATCTTATAACATATTTTTCATCTATTGTGATGTACAGATCATTTGAAGAAGAAATGATAAAATATGTTAGAGGGGACATGCCAAATCCATACGACAAGAGTTGGACCGAGGCAAAAATAATTCTGGCAGTCAGTAGCGTAAATGACATGCATTATCGGGCTGCTGTGATACTAATCAAGGAGAGAAAGATTAATGTTTATGACTCCAACGTACCTCTCATCGATGATTTTGATCTTTTTCTTCTCGTGGAGCCACTGATGGTGTTGTAGCCCATCTTGTTGAGGAAGAGTAAACTGATGAATCATTTGCCAAAGAAAGTGTTGATGAAGAAATTATAGGATTTTGAAGGTCGAAACAAGGGAATGATCCTTTCAAAAGATGCTGCTGCTAAAGTAAGCGGCTCATACGCTTTTGCACACATCAAATGCTTGCTGACCAGCACAGAAATGGCCGACCCAACGACTTTTCTGTGTGACAACATTATGGCAAACCTGTAAGAGGTTTGGGATGGGGTACTAACTGGACGTTTGAAGCCTGTGTATATAGAAGAGCATGTGAAATAGAAATTTTTAATTTCAAGTCACCTTTCACTTTATTACATGTACATGTAGTGGCAATAATTTTTTCTGTTGAAAGTTGAGTTTTTTATGATGCAATAGATTAGATTGTCAATCTGTTGTAAAATATATTTAATCCGTTCTGGCAGATAGTTTATCTGTTGCAATAGGTTGGTCATCTATTGTATTACGCCGATGTTATTTCTATGAATAATCTAATAATCTAAGTCTAATCTATTGCAATAGTAGGAAGACCTGTTTGATAATTTCCAACAGATGACCTAAATTTTACAACACATGCCTAAATCGTTTTGATATTTTCTAACAGTTACACTTGAATATCCATGTGCTCGAAAACACCAAACCAGTAGCAAATACACACACCACCATAAAAATTTCAGCAATTAGGCTTGAATATGCATGTGCCCAACAACACTAAACCAGTAGCAATAACGGCAATAATGTAGTATCTTCTTGCTCGATTTTATTTCTTTTCAGAAGCCTTGACTTTGTTCAACAAACCCCAGATTACACGATTTTCTTTTGAAGGGTATCGTTCTTCATACCAATCAAAGTAATCGCATCCACCTAATTTCTTTAAAAAAGAGAACACAAATTACAAAATAATTACAAGTCAATAATTAATCAACTAATTAAATATAAAAATATTACCTTTGAAATCTTACAAGTAAAAAACCTGCGACCCGGATTTTGTTGAGTCCAAGAAGTCTTTAACAGAGCCTCATGACCGCACTTATAATATCGAAAATCTTTATCACAAAAAATAGTGAAAGACGCGCTCTACATTATCAAGCTCAGTTGGAAAAAATAAAAAAAATATTTTGAAGAATTTGGATAGATAAAAGAAGATGACAATGAAGAAGAAGATTTGGGAATTTAGAGTTAAATTTTAGGAGGAAGATGAATATATAAGACAATTAGGGGGGGGGGGGGAATGACCGGTGGGGGCAAGTGACGGCAAGTCAGCAAATGTGCCAGACTGACACATTTGATGCCTATTTTATTTTACGTGTTTGAAATGAACCCTGTCTACTTGATGCCTATTTTATTTTAGGTGTTTGAACTGAACACCGTCGATGGGTTGCGCCTTTTTTATTTCAATTCAATTCACTTTAACCTTTTTACACGTAGTGGCAATTTTTTATGTTCAATGAAAGTTGAATTTTTATAATGCAATAGATTCTCCATCCATTATAACAGTTATTCTATCTGTTCTGACATATAGTTTATCTGTTGCAATAGGTTGGTCATCTGTTGCATTATCTCGATATTTTTATCTAAGTCCATCTGTTGTAATAGTGGGAAGACCTGTTTGATAAATTCTAACAGATCATCTACCTGTTGCAACATATGTCTAAATCTGTTTGATTTTTCCAATAGATGTGTCATCTGTTAGAACAGATACATTATCTATTGCAATATTTGAATCTAGTATTTCTTTTCAATTAATAAGTTCAAATATAAGGAATAAATAAAATTCATAGACAAAATAAAACAAATCAAAGCCTTCATAAATTAGCTGAAATAAGTCAACGAATAAATAAAATGTACAAAAATTATTATGGGTACAGATCTCAACAAATACATCAACAACAATTTAAGTATACTGCCAATGATCGCTTTGACAGACTCAAGCTATAAAGATCTACTCAGTATGGACAAGTTGTTCTTTATCCGGTACTATGGAATTCAGCTTTACTCATCGTGGATCGTTATTTTCACTTACATATGGTTCTTACGCTTTTTGTTCTCCGTATTTCCATAAAAAGAGTAGCATATTATCAATGCTGTTCAGCAATAGCTTTTTCTACATCCACTTAGAAAGCCAGAATTGGTCAATGCTAATCACAGAGATACAACAAAACAGGAAAGGATAACTCATCTCTTCTAGCAAATCAAACAGGTCTTTCTCCTATTTTAAATTTTCCCAAATAGATTATATTTCTGTTGCAACAATAAATCAACTATTGGGACAAATTTCTACATGAGAAAGACCCTGTATGATAATTTCCAATGGATGAACCATCTGTTGTAACATATGAATTAGCTGTTGCAGCAAATAGGTCGTCTGTTGGTACAAATAAAAGCGGTATGAAGAGCTGTTTGATTTGCTAAAATAGATGAGACATATGTTTATCTGGTGCAACATGTTAGTCAACTGTTGCAACAAATGTATATATCTGTTTGATAATTTTTAGTAGATGTGTCGTCTGTTGAAATAGATATGTGTCTGTTTGTTTTGTCAGTTGGAAGAGATATAATATATTTACCTTTTTTAGCTCGTGCTGCTCTCATTTGGACATTGTACATTGCTCAGTGAAACACACGGATAGAGGAGTTACAATTTCGCTTTTTTGGATGCTTGGTAATACCTTGGAAATCACTCTCCTTCTTCTCTTACATCTAATCTCTAGTGGAGCGAATGGAAATAAATCCTCTTTGATGGAATGAGATCACTCTTAGATGTCAATTCCTTTACAGAAGCAGTTAATGCATTAATAGCATTAATCACTACATCATATTTTGCCCTGCAGTCTTGACATTTGCATGCAGAACATTCTCTGGGAGAGGCAAAGTCTGTATAACCAGTATGATCATACTTATAATGATTTGCTTTAAATACTGTAAGCAGAGCATTATTAGCACCAACGGCAGTACCACTACCTCCACCAACAGCTCCATCACTACTAAGACCATCAACAACAACAAGCTCACCCATCAAAATTATTTTTCTTGTAATGGTTGTTGCTCCAAACAATTCCATTTTTATTCTGTCGATAACCTTAGGGCCCGATAAAGTTTGTACAGATCGTAAAGTAAGAAAAAATGACATCTTCAACTCTCGATTGATCGTAACTAGCGACGGATGCATAATCTAACATAAATCATTACATATATTAGAATGATGATTAGATCATTCAAAAAAAATCATTACTTAAAAGAAAAATTAATTATAATTATACTTACTGCATCCTTCGAGGGGTTGAAGAGATCAAGAAATTTTGCATTTTTATCAGTTTTGGCCGACAACCATCTCAAGATTCTTGGATAGGAAACTCCTTCCTGGTATTTCACTTGTTGTCTTAAATAAGGAATGACTTCAAACGACCAAGCCTATAAAATAACGCCAATAAATCAAAACCATTATTGAGTGCAAAAATGAATGATATCATAATAGAACAAAGAAACATTTATCATGAAAGCCCATGGGAAGCCATAAAAGTTGACTATCTTTGGCGCTAACGGAGTCGACAAATATTTGACAGTCATTTTAAAGCTTTCATACCCCCAAGGATAGCTGTTAAACGTCTCCAGATCCTTGGAGAGCTTTATTAAACCTAGGCTTATGTTGTTGTTAATGTCTCTCGCCCAAAGAATATTATGTACAAATCAAACCAAGCACAATGACTACTTGTGCTTCTTTGAAAGTCCTTTACCTTTCAATGCTTCTATCAAATTTTTATTTTTAAAGCTTGGACCAATGATGGACACCAAGTCATCACGATCACACGACTTGGATTTTCCTTTTTTTGGGTATGCGAGGTGTTTTTTTTGGGTTAGAATAGGTATAACTTGAGAAGGAGGATAACATTTTAGTCTAGTAACTATGGCAAACTCCTTCCAACCAAAACAAACAGGCATGCCACAGTAATTTATCCACACCTCATCCATCTTATCTTTGTTTTCATACATAAACCTACGCTTTAGAAGTTCATATACCATTTTTATTTGGAAACGAGCATTGTTGTCCTCTGGAAAATCAAGATATTTCCCAAAGTAGCTGTCCCTAAAATAAGCATCCAATTTTTGTTCTTGAAGTATTTTTCTGAAGGCGTCGAAAGATTTTCCCATGGATGACTTAACCACGAAATCACCCATTAAATCTACGGTACATCGCACTGCATTCTGACAGAATAACGATCAATGCTGAAGGCTTTGACCAACTCTTCCATGGAAGGGCTATTAGCATCTGCATCATCTCTTTTGAAATATTTCTCGACTATGTGTTCATCATATTCTGCTCCCGATTGAGATAACACTTGTAAAGCAAGCTCATACAGTAGTATATGTAGCTTAGCTGCTTCACTTATTCCTCTACTTGGACTTGATTCGATTTCTGTTCTTTTGGGAACCATATTATCTAAAATTAACTGGAACATAAAATAATATATTATTATTGATTAATGCATCGTTAAAAAAGGATAAAAGTAAATAAAATAAGCAAAACAGTAAAATAATAGTTGCAACAGATCATTGATCTGTTGCACCAGGTAGTATATCTGTTGCAGCATATAACCAAACTATTGTAACGGATAAGTAATCTGTTGCAACAATACAAAATATATCACTCATCTTTTAAGATAGATGAATGGCCTGTGCAACAGATCACACAACTGTTGTGACATCATTTGTTGTAATATATAAGTGATCTGTTGGAACAGTTAAATAATCCGTAGCAACGGCTGAGTAATCTGTTGTGATAATACAAAATATATCACTCATCTGTTGAGAAAGATGAATGGTTTGTGCAACATATCACACATCTGTTGTAACATATGAGTGATCTGTTAGAGCAATTAACTAACCTGCAGCAATGACTGAGTAATCTATTGTGATGATGCAAAAAATATCACTCATCTATTGAGAAAGATAAATGGTCTATGCAATAGGTCACACATCTGTTGCAACATATGAGTGATCTATTGGAACAGTTATCAACGGTCAATATTATTTAGATTTCTTCCAACATAGGGTCGTCTATCGTGGCAGATTAAAGATCAGTTGGAAAAATCAAGTCTTGGATATTTCCTGCAGGAAAAGTTGATAGGATTTTATCCAACAGGAGGTTTATCTGTTGCATCAGATCATTAATCTGATGGTTCTTCCATTGCACCAGATGGTTAATTAGTTGTATCAAATTTTTATTCGATGCTTAATCTATTGCAACATATGGTAAAGCGGTTGCATCAGATAGTTAATCTGTTGCATCAGATTATTAATCTATTACATCAGAATTATAATCTGATGGTTCCTATGGTACATCTGATGGTTGATCTGTTGCATCATATAATAAATATGTTGCATCAAATAGTTAATATGTTGCACCAGATGGGTAATCTGTTGGAGGAAACAAAAAGTAGTAGCACGATTTTGTTCAACAAAAAAACAACAATTTCACCAGTTTTACCAAGAACAAGAACAAAACAAATCAACCCAAATTATCATTTTGTTTTTATAAACATAAATTATAAAAATCAAACTTCAAAAAAATGCAACAAATAATAAAATATCATAATTCACTTCGAAAAGAGAAGAGAAGAAATACCAGAAATTAGGGTTTTATTCAGACCTCATTTGAAATTAATACAACAAATATTGAAATTGTTAACTAATACTATAAGAGAAGTTGGCTCAAGTTCCTCGTTTTCTTCAAACTAAAAAGTCCTTAAATTTTTACCTGTGAAAGAAGAAAAGGAACGATGAAGAATTTAAAGTTGTTGTGGCTAGAGAGCAAGGCTGTCACGTCGATTGAAGGTTGAAGTCAAAAAGGAACTCGAAGCCCAACTATTGTAGTCAGATATTAAAGTTGCCGAGGATTGAAATGAGAAATTTACAGAACAGTTGGTTAGGAGAGAGTTAAGAGAAGCTGTCGAGAGAGGGATGAGAGACAGGTTGATTTAAATTGAAGAGGGGAACTCAAAGCTCAACTATTTATTGCCGGAGGTAGAATTTGCTGGGGGTTGAAGGGACAAAAGAGGGGAACACGAAGCTCAACTATTTATCGCCGGAGGTAGAAGTCATCAGGGGTTGAAGAAAGAAATTTTGTAGAACTATTAGTTGGGAGAGAGTTGAGAGAAGCTCTCTCTCGAGAGAGGAGAGAGTGGTTGATTTGGATTGAAGAGGGGTGTGGGTTGGTTTGATTTGTATTTTTGAAAAGATTAGAAAGTTTTAAAAATATTAATCAAGTCCACAATTAACTTAATCAAGTTTCCTAATGAGGTTTGACCCTATCTGTTGGTCAATGTCACCAATTCCTCATTCAAGACTTAAAAGACACCTTTCCTTCAATTTTCTCAAGAAACTTTGTTATTTGCAAATGATGATTTAATTTGAAAGCTAAAATAGTTTTTTTTCTTTTTGGGTTGATGAAATCTTGACTTGGGCTTACTTTTTTACTTATTTATTTGACAACAAGAGCACTATATTTAGAATGATATGGATTTCAGATTTGATGATTTTACCATTTATGGATATAAGAATCTACGAGCAATTATATTAGATACTAGTTTAGATGTACATGCTTCGCGCGTGTATCTCATTTTAATGAATTCAAATATTACACTAAATAGGATATTTGTTTAAATTGATAAAGATGCGTATAATAATTAAATTCAACATCTTTTGAATATGTAAAGATGAAAAATTTATTTAATTAAACCTAACATTTACCAAAAGAAATTCTGAAAGCCAATTGACATTCATCTAACACCTGTAAACTATAATAAAACAATATAATGATAGAGATATAAAAAAAATGCAATTAAATCTAACCTTTACACAAAAATTTCCATAAAGCCGACGAACATTCATCTACTACCTGTAAACTATAACAAAATAATATGATAATAGAGATATCAAAACAATACATCTAAACCTGACCTTTTACACCAAAAAATTTCTCAAATTAGAGATATCAAAACAATATAATTAAACTTAATCTTTACCTAAAGTTTTTTTTTCAAAGTCAGTTGATATTATCTACCACCTTTAAACTATAACAAAACAATATCATAGAAGAGATATCAAAACAATACAATTAAACCTAACCTTTATACACAAAAATTCCTCAAAGTTAATCAACATTCATCTACGACCTGTAAACTACCATAAAACAATGCACTAATAGAATATTAAAATAATATAGTTAAACCTAACTTTTAAATAAAAAAATTCTTCAAAGCCGATCGACATTCATCGACTACCTGTAAATTAAAATAAAATAATATGATAAAAGCAAGTGTTATTCTCTGTTAAGAAGATTGATCTATTTTTTGTAACTTGATTGTGAAATTGCTATTGAAATTAGGTGAAGGTAGAAGGAGCATCCATTAATATGGGTGGCTATCAATTTGTGTACTTTTACACCACATCGTGCGTATGTCGATTGAAATTCCTTGCACGGCCCTTTGTTCTTACATTTGTGAGGGTAAATATAAATTATTAGTATTTTTGTATAAATACAAAAAATACTAAAGGAATTTTATACCTAAATAAATTATACTACTATCACACTTAACACATTTGAAAGAATTTTAGTCTAAAGAAAATTGATTTACCTTAATTAAAAAATTGTACATGTAATTTATGATTTTTCCAAAAATATAAATTATTAGTATTTACTTCTATGATTGTATTTATTTGCCAAATATAAGGTACTATAATTAGGACTCTTCAATAATGGTGATTTTTTATTTTTTCAAAAATATATATTTTTAGTATTTATGTATAATTATAATTTAAAAAAATAGTAAAAAAAAAAAAGTAAAAAGACGATTTTGTCTAAAGGAGAGTGTTTTAATGAAGGGCAAAAAATTCAAATCACTTTTCTAAGGGTATTTATACTTTTAATATATTATAGATTAACTTTATAAATATGTTAATTTTTTGTTTAACTTCAATTATTTTCTCCAAAAAGTCGAGAGCTATAAGTATAAAATACGTTATAAATATATTTACATTATAGTGAATATCTATCAAGAATATAGATAAGATCTAACAAGATCTATTTGATAATTATCTGGATATATATATATATATATATATATATATATAAGCAAAACTAAAAGCAAGACAAGAAGTTAACTGGCAAGATATTAAAAAGTCACGTGACAGTTTTACGACAATACTTTAAAATATTGTAATAAAGAATTTTAAAATATTTCAAAAATTTAAAATATTGACCTTTTTTTTTAAAAAAAAATTATCACTAAATTAAATTGAAGAGATCTAAAAGAAATCTTACTATTCATAAACGTATCTCTACTAAATGTTATAAAATATAATTGAATTCATTTAATTTAAATATTAAATAATAATAACATCAACAACAGTGATAGTAGTATTAGTGGTGGCCGTTGTATGTTTGATTTGATTTATTTAATATTAAATAAAAAAAATATGTTGATAACAATAATTAAAAATACCCTTAATAGTTTAAGTAGCAATTGTAGTATGCACTAATTGCAGTAGTAGTACTGATAGTAATAGTAGAAAAATAATAATAATAAAAATAATAGTAATAATGATAAAAATATATGAAGATTTAAAAGATTCTCTTAATTCAAATTTATAGATCATTGGATAAATACACAATTGTATTTGAAAATCTAAGGAAAAGGAAGAAAAATAAATTGATCTTCGATTTAAATTTAAATAAAAATTTGAATCGGAATAGAATTCTAACTTCTTAACCTCTCATACTATATATATATAATGCTACATAGGGTAAATAATGTTAATCTTTTTTTATTATTATTAATCATTAGCTTATTCGTAAATTTATTTACTGCACTTTTTTATATTTTTCTTTTGATTTAATATTTTTATTTTTATATGCAGAAAGAATATGACACTTTCATTTTCTTCGTGCTCTATTTATGCTTAAGGTCTACCACTGATTCCAGCATCTCTTTTTTTATGATGATCTAATTTAACAAGTAAATTGTTGTTATTCTTTTTTTCACCATAGTTCCTAATATGTATCTCGTGTTTTTTAAGATTCATGACATCTTTATCTGCATACACATATTGAGATTACTTTTGTGACAATTTTTTTAAAGTATATTATTGAATATTTACTTTTAATTTTTTTTTTATATTTTTTGTCAATATTTTTAATGGAATATGTTTATATATTTTGTCTAATTTTATGGACGAACAAATCTAATCTATTTCAAATAGCTTTAAATGAAAGATAAAAAGAAGAATTTATTTGCAGGATAAAACATACTTGAACTCAAGCAATTAATGCTTGAAAATTTTAGTCGAACATTTATGATTTAAATGCTAACTTCTTATTATCATCCTCATATTATTATTTTATTAAAGCGTTAATTTTATTTTATTTTTTATTTTTATTTATGGTGATCAATTTATTTAATTCGATTTATAAAAACTTATCATGAATTTCAAATCAAAATTAAAAAAAAAAAGAGTTAGTTTAAAAAATAAAAGACATTATGCTCCCTTCTCCTATTTAATCTCCTAAATCGTTCTTGATTCAAACAAAATTTGCTATGTCATATTTTTTGTTTAAGGTGGGCTAAAACTTCATGTGTTTACAATTGATTGATATTTATTTTGGCTTTTGTGTATGTGAAGGTGGATTGTAGTAAGAGAATCACGTTAAAAAAATATAACTGTCATTAAGTGCGGCTTTTACACACACATTTTTTTTTAAGAAAAAATAATTAATTTGAAGACTACAGTTGTCAAGTGATAGAAGTGCGAACATTCCATTTGAAATTGGAATTTAAGTTCATTAAGAGAATCCCAAAATTTTCATTAACCTAAACTATAAACTAACTCACGTAGTTCTACTAAAAAAAAATGAAAAACTACACATGATTAAATGGTTGCTTTTTGAATCTTTTATTTATGTTGGAGTCTTATTCTAATTTATATTTCATTTTTTTGTTGTGCATAACAAACCTTATCTATTATAATTTTTATATTTGAGGTAAGAGAGAAAAACACTTATCTGATAATGCGTGTAACACACAAAATAATTCAATTCAAAGTCAAATTCAAGAAAAGTAAAGAAATTAAAACACAATAGCAAAAAATGTACACCAATGATAGGCAAGGAGGATTTGAATTAATGTTGAGAATAAAATGAAGTAATTAGATAATACATAAATTGTTATTTATAAATTTTAAACGAAAAATATAGGGTAAGAGTAAAATTTTAAAAGTTAAAACAATCAATACTAATAATTTGAAAATTTTAAATTGTATACAATATAATAAAGAAAAATATAAATCATAAAAACTTTTTAACAATTATATGATTATTTTTACTCATATAGATTTAATTAGAAGTGGGGTGAAAGGGTTTTGGGGGTTGGGGTGGGTGTTAGGATTTTTGCCCCGATTTTCTTACCAAATTTAAGTTTTACTTTTTTCTTGTAAGGAAAATAAAAGTAACCATAAATACTTTACTTTTCCTGAAAGGAAAATATAAAACTTTTCCATATTTGGCAAACCTCTTTCTTGGAGAAAAGGTTTTGGGCATCTATAAATAGAAGACCCCTCTTCTCATACAATAATACAATAGCATTCACAATGTAGTCTTTTAAGAGTTTCGTTTAGGGAGAGATGTTCTCTCTAATATTTTTATGTTTTCTTTTATATTAGGTTTTTATATTTAGGCCAATTGGCCAAACTATATAATCATCATATTTTTAGTATGTTTTTCTTTTCGTCTGATTTATCGTCTCAATAGTTTGCAACTAATAGCTTCCGCATGACGCCCTCTCAATTTCGAAAGCAACAAGTAGTATCAAAGCTTAAGGTTCAATGGTCCAATGGTGTGGTGAGACAAGATTAAACAGGTTCAAAACGGTTTCAAAATCAAGCTGCAACAATTTGGATGAAGATATATGCCTAAAAAAGTTACATGTGGAGAAAAATTTCCACAAATGTTCAATAATCCTGCTGCTAATCCATCTTTAAAACCAAAATTAATTTTCAACCCATGTTTATGGGCTTCAATTTTCAACTCATACTTGCTTTAACGCTTGGGCTCCTTTCAACTCGTGCATTTATTTTTAACGCATGAGCTCCACTCTTAACCTGTGCTCACTTTCAATACACAAGGCTCTACTTTTAATCTTATCAACCTGTACTTTTATTTTTAATGCATAGGGATCCAACTTTTAACCCATATCAAATTTTAATAATGGTAAGCAGCAGTGGTATATGAAGATCGTTGATATATGAAGAACGTGTGAAGAAGAAGGATCAAGAATATTTTATCAGAAAATAAAGCCAAAAAAGGGAGATTTGTTAGGATTTTTGCCCCGATTTTCTTACCAAATTTAAGTTTTACTTTTTCTTGTAAGGAAAATAAAAGTAACCATAAATACTTTTACTTTTCCTGAAAGGAAAATATAAAACTTTTTCATATTTGGCAAACCTCTTTCTTGGAGGAAAGGTTTTGGGCATTTATAAATAGAAGGCCCCTCTTCTCATACAATAATACAATAGCATCCACAATGTAGTCTTTTAAGAGTTTCGTTTAGTGGGAGATATTATCTATAATAGTTTTATGTTTTCTTTTATATTAGGTTTTTATATTTAGGCCAATTGGCCAAACTATATAATCGTCATGTTTTTAGTATGTTTTTCTTTTCGTCAGATTTATCGTCTCAATAGTTTGCAACTAATAGCTTCCGCATGATGCCCTCTCAATTTCGAACCCAACAGTGGGAAGTGGGGGCTATTAGAAATATAATATCTTTAAATTATAAATAATATAATAAAGAAAACTATGAAATATAATTATTTTTTTTAATAATTATATAATTTTTTTCGTATAGATTTGGTTAAAGGTGGGGGATTGGTGGAAGGGTGGGTTTTAATCTTTTTTTTTTTTTAAAAAATAATAATTGAAGGAGGAGGGGGGGGGGGGGGGGGGGGGGGAGGAGTGGAAGTGAATGGTCGAAAAAATTATTTCTTTTCACATTTCATTGAGATCAATATGATAATTGAATTTTTTTAAGGTAATATGATTTAGCATGCTCGAAAAGACATCCCAATATCAAACGATTAGAAATGATTCTTTAATTCTGCGCATCGTGCGGGTACTTACACTGGTCTATCTTTTAGAGAGAAACTAGGAGTAATTTTCCGTATAAATAGAAGGGTTTTCTTCATTGTAAAAGACCCCAAAAAAGAATCTCTCAAGTGAAATCAGAATTATTCTCTCTTCTTTCTCTACTCTTGTTCTTCTCCACTTTATATTTCATAACAAGTTATTAGTATGAGGCAAGATGAACAAGAAATATTTACATTCTTCCTGAGGTATAAATATGTTTGATTTTGTAATTATATTTTAGCATTTAGTTTGTGGTAAACGGGTAACGTAATATGATTTTGGATAAAGCTATGCTCTCCGTGATATTTGATTATTTTCCTAGAGGTTCAATTATCTCAATCCGTAAGAACATTATTGAATCTTAATTTTGAAAAATCTAATGGTAAAGACGATACTTTGGAAGCCATGTCACTTGGGTAATTTAACTAAAAGTGACAAAAGAGTTTGAAAATGAGGTGTAGGTGACTCAAGTTTTAATAATTGAGTGTAGGTGACAATTACTTTATTAGTGATTAAGAAGGTTGAGAAAGTTTGAGAATAGCCTACAAGTTTTTCAATTTACACTTTGATCCAAATGTTGACCTAATATAACTAGAAACGGAGGGAATAAAAATGCATTTTTTCTCTCTCTTCTAATTATTGTTGTTTTCTCTCTCTTTGCCATTTTTGTTGTTCACTATTGCCGTTGCTTTATTCATCATCTTGTGATTCATTATCATCATCTTTATCTTTATTATCATCATCATCTTCTTTTTATTTACCATTGTTGTTGTTGCTACCGCTACTGCGGCTACTTGACCAATTTTTTAGGTCAAATTTAGTTTCGTACATAACTTTGGCATTACTTCATAAGCGACGTTGGTAAGTAAAATTATGATTTTTAGTTGAATATATCATGTGGGTACACTACTAATGCGGTTTTTAAAACAATGGATAGAACCATAAACATGAACCTAACAAAAGATTCATCTGTTTCAACAGATGACTTATCTGTTACGACAGATGAGTCATCTATCACAATGGAAGACTCATATATTAGATTCATGTTTATGGTTCTATAGCGCTGTAACATGAATCAAATAGATGGATTATCTGTTGCAAAAGACGAGTTATCTGTTGCAACAGAGGAGTCATATGTTGACACAATTTACTCAGCTATTGTAATAGAACCTGAACTCGATTCTAACAGACGAGTCTTCTGTTGCAACAAGTAACTAATTTATCCCAACAGGTTATTTATCTGTTGTAACAGATGTATAATCTGTTGCAATATATGAGTCAATTTTTTCAACAGATGAATCATCTATTAGAATCAGCTTTAGGTTCTATAGTACTGTAACATGAATTACCAATAGGTGATTCATCTGTTGCAACATATAACTAATCTGCTGCAATATATTATTCACCGGTTGCAACAAATTACTCATCTATTAGGGTTTATATTACGGTACAATAAAATCACTATTAATTTTACTATGATGTCATTATTAGCTTTTTTTTAACAACTGCCTTTATTTAGGTACCACTAATGAAGGGATCAATAACAAATGTCTTTATTTAGGTACCACAAGTTGTAATAGCAATACTTGTGTTGTTGTTTGTTATGGACTTTGATATTTTTTACTCATTATTGTGAATGTAAATGTTATTATTTATTATATAAAATATATTTTTTATTAACTTGTGCCTTAATAAAAAGAGGTAAAACAGAAACTAAATACAACAAACCATAAAATTATTTTCAGCAGACTACCCATCTGTTGCAACAAATAGATATTTGCTGGAAGAACACAATACAGTTCATCAAACTGGAATGTGTTCCTCCAATAGATGACCAATATATTGCAATAGATAGATAATCTATTAGAGCAACACGATACAGCTCCTTCCACAAACCCAACAGATGACCAATCTGTTTTTAACAGATGGTCCATATGTTGAAAAACTCAAAACTCTTGCTATTGCTACTGGATTAAAAATTGTTCCTTACGTCCAACCGTCGATATGTTTGTTGAGAAGAAGAAATAGACAGAATAAAAATTAAATAAGAATTAAAAAGTCAAACTCGACGAAACATAAATTTTTCATTAAACAAAAATAAAATACATTAGGTAGGTAGATCCGATATAGAAAAATAAAAATGCATACGCTAAAAGAAAAAACATCACCTAATTATTATTATTATTATTGTTATTATTATTATTATTATTATTATTATTATTATTTTTCTCAGTCGGCCAATCATCAACCAGTACTAGCAGGTTACTCCTCAGCTGCGAATCTCTCAGAGCATCCTTGTTCTCACAGCGGTCAACTTCCACTAGAGTTTATTAACCTGCCTCTGAAGTTTCTGTATGGTATCGTGCAAAATAGCAATGTCCCAAACAGAATCATCCATATCTAGAACATACATAAATTGACAAAAAAGGTAAACACAAAAGTAAAGAAAGGAGTCCAAATATAACACAACGTATACTACCAACTGGTACATTTACACACATACAAAAAAAACTTACCTAAACGAGAAAGGAATCTGTTCTTTGAAGAGAAGTGGTTGAAGATGTAATACGAAAGACAACAACAACAACAACAACAGCATACCCAGTGTATTCCCACCTAGTGGGGTCTTGGGAGGGTAGAGACTATTTTCGATAGACCCCCAGCTTAGGACCAATAACAGTATAACAAATACATAAAGTAAGGGGATACAAACTAGTATGGTACACAAAACAAACTAACAGTATTACAAACACAAAAGAAAGGTGCATAATAAACTAGTATGGGATTCAAATAAGCCAACACCACTAACCCCAAAAACTACAACCCCAACACTATGAACCAGAAACTCCAGACCCAAAGGAGCACTCCCCTATTACTATCGCCGCGCTCTCACCCCCTAACCCTCTACCCTAATCCGCATCCTCCACACCTTCCTATCAAGGGTCATGTCCTCTGTAAGCTGTAATTGCTCCATATCATGTCTAATCACCTTCCTCCAATATTTATTCGGTCTACCTCTAGCCCGTCTATTACCATCTATAGCCATAGTCTCACACCTACGTACTGGAGCATCAGGGCCCCTCATCATCATATGCCCGAACCAACGTAGCCTCACTTCTGACAACTTATCCTTCACCGAGGAAACTCCTACCTTCTCCCAAATAATCTTATTCCTCACCCTATCTTTCCTGGTCTGTCCACACATCCATCGGAATATTCGCATCTCCGCCACCTTTACTTTTTGGATATGGGAGTTCTTAACTGGCCAACACTTCACTCCATACAGTATAGTCATCTGGACTACCACTCTGTAGAACTTACCTTTAAGCTTTGAGGAAACCTTCTTATCACAAAGGACTCCTGAAGTGAGCCTCCACTTCAACCACCCTGACCCAATACGATGCGTGATATCCTCGTCAATATCATTATTACCCTGAATTATAGACCCCAGATACTTAAAACTCTCCCTCTTCTGGATGGCTTGACAGTCTAGCTTCACAACCACTCCATCTTCTTGCAACATATTACTGAACTTATACTCCAAGTACTTCGTCTTTATTCTACTTAACTGAAAATCTTTAGATTCAAGCGTCTGTCTCCAAACCTCTAACTTATCATTAACTCTACCCTGAGTCTCGTCGATCAGAAACACATCATCTGTAAATAACATACACCAAGTCACCTCCCCTTAAATATGTCACATTAAAACAGCCATCACCAAGGCAAATAGAAATGGGCTAAGAGTAGATCCCTGGTGCAACCCTATCAAAAATGTGAAGTGCTGCGAATCTCCACCTACCGTCCTCACACGAGTCTTCGCACCATCATACATATGCTGAATCGACCTAATGTACACCACGAGCACCTCTCTAGCCTTCAAGCACCTCCATAGAATCACCCTGGGAACTCTGTCATATACCTTCTCTAGATTAATAAACACCATGTGCAAGTCCTTCTTACTCTCTCAAAACTGCTCCACTAATCTTCTCAAGGTGAATGTCCTCAGTGGTTGAGCGACCGAGTATGAAATCGAACTGATTCTCAAAGATCATCACGATACTTCTCATCCTCAACTCTACCACCCTTTCCCAAACCTTTATAGTATGAATCAACAACTTAATACCTCTATAGTTGTTATAACTCTAAATGTCTCCCTTGTTCTTATACACTGGAATCATCGTGCTTCACCTCCATGCTTCTGGCATCTTAGTATCTCTAAAAATAATGTTAAACAGCCTTGTCAACCACTCCAGACCTGCCCCGCTAGTGCTCTTCCAAAAGTCTACTGGAATCTCATCTGGCCCGGTCGCCCTGCCCGCCACATCCTTCGAATAGATCCCTTGACCTCCTCAACCTCGATATGCCTACAATAACTATAATCGCGACCCTCCTCATATATCTCCAAGTCTCCCAACACAGAACCTTTATCTCCCTCATCATTTAAAAGTTTATGAAAATAGGACTTCCACCTCTCCCTAATGAGGGCATCCTCAACCAATACTATACCTCCGAGCCCTCTACTCCCTGGCCTTGGCCATCCTATACAACTTCTTATCTTTGCCTTTCTTCTCTAAAGCCACATACAAACTCTCAAAAGAAGCTATTTTAGCTGCCGTAACCACTAACTTAGCCTCTCTTCTAGCAACCTTATACTCATTCTTATTCTTCTATCTTTCCTTATCATCCTTGCTCCCAACCAACTTAGCATAAGCCAACTTCTTAGACTCTACCTTTCTCTTGACCTCTTCGTTCCACCATAAGTCTCCTCGATGTTTGCCAGATCAACCTCTCGAGACACCTAACACCTCTCTAGCGGTCTCCCTAATGCAACTAAAAGTCATCTTCCACATATTATCCACCCTCCTCTACTCTCCCAAGCCCCCTACTCTTCAACTTCTCTTCCATCTCTAAAGCACTAGCCAAAGTTAGGCTTTCTCACTTAATCTTGGGTCGTGCCTCCCTACTTATCTTCTTTTTTCCCTTATTGATAACCAAGTCCATCACCAACAACCTATGTTGAGTTGAGAGATTCTCACTAGGTATTACTTTACAGTGTTTATATAGCGTTCTATCCCCTTTTCTAAGAAGAAAAAAGTCTATCTGAGTCTTGGCCACTGAACTACGAAACATAATAAGGAGATCCTCCTTCTTTGGAAAGCTCAGATTTGCTATCCAGAACCCAAAAGCCCTAGAAAAATCCATTAGAGAAGTTCCTCCTTCATTCCGCTTACGAAAACCAAAACCGTCGTGCACATCATCATACCCTCTCGACAAAGATCTAATATGCCCATTGAAATCCCCTTCCATAAAAAGCTTCTCAGTGCTCATGATGCTCCTCACCACCTCATCTAAAACCTCCCAGAATTCCTTCTTCTTCTCTTCGTCCAAACCTACTTGCGGGGCATAGGCACTAATAATGTTCACCGTAGACCCTCCCATGACTAACTTAATAGATATCAGTCTATCACTAACTCTCTTTACCTCTACCTCCTGCTTCCTAAGATCTTCATCTACTAAGATACCTACCCCATTTCTATGTCTCACACTACCCGAGTACCATAACTTATATCCATCCATATCTCTCCCTTTAGTCCCTACCCATTTAGTTTCTTAGACACACGCTACACTAACCCTTCTCTTTCTAAGAATCTTCACCAGCTCTAGAGACTTACCCTGCAAAGTACCAATATTCCAAGACCCAACTCGCAACCTAGAAGCTCTCTTAGCCCACCTAACCTTACTACCCCTAGCCCCTAACCCCAAACTCAATTCTAGACCCAACCTAAACCTAACCCTCCTAAACCTCGGGCCAGACCCAATAATTCTTGACCCTGACCCCAACCTATGACATACCCCTATTCTACCCTCGCCAATCATAGCCACTATACAACAAAGGGAAAAAAGGAAAAAGGAAAGAAAGATAACAAATGGGATACATAAATTTTGGTACATAATAGTTAATAGTGGGAACTAATACTACCACATTTAATGGATATGCTAGTAAATTAAGTAACAGTAATCAGACAAGGTAACACACTCTAAAACTACTAAGAACAATAAATAGATTCACATGTACAACACTATTACAAAATAACCAATCAACAAGAAATTTGACACCCACAACCAGAGAATCAGCCAAGACACTTCAAAACATGAATCACGACAAGAATAGTGCAAAACACTACCAGTAGCAGCCCCTAAAAATCAAAAAATCTATACACAACTAAAAAAGATGGATCGAGTGCACCTGATCGAAGTTGGGTTGTATCCTTATACTTCGTTGAGTCACTGAATTTCGACAATTTATGATAGAAATTGGTTGCCCAAATAATGTCACCAAAATAATGTTCCTATCATCGAATTTCCATGCGCTTTGCTTTCTTCTTCTTTGAGATGATGATGATGATGGTGCCTATCTTCTTCTTGTTGTTGTTCGTTAAGTCAAATATTTAGCTCAACCAATAATTCCACAACCAAGAAAAGCCAAAAAGGTCTCTTACTTAAATCTTGATTGAGAAAAATTGGGTACAAGAATCAGAATCTATAAGTTGTGCGTATACTGAAGAAGATTCTACTGCATTGCCAGCGAGATTTTACAGCGAAGAATGGCGGCCGATGAGGGTAATTTGGGGAATTTGAAGATATCCTTATTATGCGCATCAAAAATTTGTTAGAAAGAGAATTAGATATAGAGCAGCCCCGTTGATGATGGAGATTCACGAAATAGAGATCTCGACCTTGTATGGTGCAGCAAACTAAGACTTTCTTTATTAGTTGAATAGTTGTAGTTGAAAGAAGAGCAAGTCAAATGCAAGAAATAAATAAAGTGGAGTAAAATGAACGAGTATAGAGAAACCTATTTATAGAGGATTGAATCTGAATGTGGTAGACAAAAAGTCATGACTGTGCACCTTCTTCATTAAATCTAACTGATGACATTTCAATTATTCTGAAAGTCATAATTAAATCTAACTGATGACTTTTGATTATTGTGAAACGTCATGTCTTTTAAGTTTTTCAATAACATAACTATTTTTATTAAATTGTTGCAACTCTTGCATTTATCTGTTGCAATATATGGTCCATCTGTCATAATAGATTAACCATCTGTTTAATATATGGTCCACCTATCACAATAGATTAATCATCCGTTGCAACATATGGTCCATCCGTTGCAACAAACACTCAATCCCTACCTCTAACTGTTGACATGTTGAGAATAAGGACTACACAGAATAAAAATAAATAAGAATTAAAAATCCAAAGTCGACCAAACATACATAGATTTTTGAATCCATTATATGCAAATATACAATAAAAAATAAAACATACATTAGGTTCCTCCCTTAGGTAGATCTGATGTAATAAAATAAAATACAAGCGCTAGAAGAAAAATCATAACGTAATTATTATTCTCATTATTATTATTATTATTATTATTGTTATTATTATTATTATTATTATTATTATTATTATTGTCAACCGGCCAATTGTCATAGGCAGCAATAGGCCCTTCTCAACCTTGCTCTCATGGCGCCCAACTCCCATCGGAGTTCATGAATCTGCCTTTTAAGTTCTCGCAAGGAGTCATGCAGAATCACCGTATACGAATCCGGATCAGCCATATCTAGAAGTAGAGTAGACTGAAGGAGTAAGGAGGGACTTATTTATAGAGGATTCAATTTGAATGGGTTAGTAAAAAAGCCACAACTGTTCACCTCTTTTTTATTAATTACATTCCTTAATTGAGTAAAACTGGTGACTTTTTGATTATGTAAATTAAAAAAACATATTTAAATACAACATTTTATCTTTATTTTATTTCAAAAAGAAAATTACTTTAAAATAAATTCAACAGATGGGTAATTTGTTGTAAAATATATTCTATCTATTTGATAGTTTACAACATATTGGCAATCTATTGCAACAGATATATATATATATATATATATATATATCTGTTTGATTATTTCCAATAGATAAGTCATTTGTTGTAATATATTTATCATATATTGTAATAAATGTCTATAATTGTGTGATGATTTTAATATATGTGTCATCTATTGCAATAGGTTAATCATCTATTTATTAAGATTAAGCCATAGATGGGCTAGAAAGAATAAGGTGTGTGCAGATGGATGAATCCACTTTCATGTGTGGGAGTTATGTATTACTGATAAGGTCATCATGACAACACACATCAAGTACAATAAATTTGTGAATGCATTTTTTAATCGATTAGGCATTGATCATTCAAATAAGATCCTACATTATACAGTTAAGTTTGATAAGTTCGAATTTATAAGGTGAGGGACCATGAAAATGGTGCCGATAACCTGTTAGGATTTAATGACGGTTTGTTTATACGTGTCAAGTTTTAAGAAGGGATCAATAGTTGGTGTCATTGTAGAGATCCAATAGTGATTGGAATGACTTTAAGGGTGCACTGGACTATGAGAAGGCCTTTGAAGTCTCCCACTGCAGCAAGAAAGAACGAAAAACTAATAGAAATACCCCTGGCCCAAATTTTTATGGATAAGTTGTTCGAGAAGGTGATTATACACCAGAAGGAGCTGTAGGATAATACCTATGAGGGAAAGGGGAGTTGATGAAAGACTATATCATCTAAGACCTAATTAAAGAGGAAACATATGGTAGCAAGCAAAGAACTTCTAGTGAATCTGGCTAATGAAATTGACTTAAAATATGAGAAATCTAAATCAAGCGTAAATATAAAAGTGTTTCCAGAAATAAAAATCTATCAGTCGTCTCTCTCAAAGAAAAATACTCCAGCTGGACACTTTGCTAGGGAATTGTGACTAGTTAGTGTGGTCAAAATGATCACATATAGAGAAAATAACAAAACAGTAAGAAAACAGCTTTGTGGTCACCGAGGGTTGAAATGATGTACAATAAAGAATGAAAACTGTGCCAAGAACTTCTGAAGTTAAAATAAGAAATCAAGCCAAGACGACAATTTCAGAATTTTAAATTACATCCCATGCCTTCTGTTTGTGGTTCCAATCAGGTCAATAGCAGTGGAAACAAAAAGGTATGAAGTTGGACAGAAATTCCAAGACTTTATATTTTTACTGCGACTGACGTGACCAGAACCATAAACTGAAGGCCTAGGATGCAAGTGTAACTTATAAAATTGTCGGCTTGACTTGATTCCTTATTTATCTTCAGAAGTCCTTGGTGCAAGTTTTATTCTTTACTGTACATGATTTCAACCCTCGGTTCCCACAAAGCTGCTTTCTTGATGTCCTATTATTTTCTCTAGAGGTGATCATTCTGACTATGCTAACTAGTCGCAGCTACCTAGCAAAGTGGCCAGTTGCACTATTTTTCTTTGAGAGAGACAACTGATGGATTTTTATTTTTTGATATACTTCCATATTTGCATTTGATTTATATTTTTCATGTTTTAAGTCAATTTCATCGGCCAGATTTTCTACATGTGCCTTGGTACCCTGTGTTTCTTCTTTAATAAGGTCTGAGATGATATAATCTTTATCAACTTCCCTTTTCTCTCACAAGTATTTTCCCATTGCACCTTCTGTTGTATAATCATCACCCTGAGCAACCCAACTATATAAACTTGGGCTAGGACAATAACTATATTGATTTTCGTTCTTAGTTGCAGCAGTGTGATGCTTTGGAGGCCTTCATACTTCTATTGAACTCTAAAAATCAGTCCAACCACTATTGAATCTTTTTAAAATGCCACTAAAACTTGATCTATTCATCAAACTTGACACATAAACATTTACAAAACATCATTAAACTGTAACAAGATATCGGCACCACCTACAAAGTCTCTCAGCCTTATCGGTTTAGACCTATCAAACCTAATTGTAAAATTATAGATATCTTATTTGAATGATCAATGTCTAATCGATAAAAAACAATATTTACAAAATTAGTGTACTGTATGTGTGTTTTCATGATAACATGATCAGTAATATGTACCTCCCACTTATGAAGTAGTTCTATCTACAAGCAACTTATTCCTTCGAACCCATCTTTACTCTATCCTTTTGTGTTGGTTGGGAAAAAGTTGATCTACTTTCACTTTCTTATATCTACAAACAAGAGAAAAATAATTGATGTCAAATAAGAGAAGAACAAAAAAAACATTACAATTGATGTCTGCATAATTTTAAAAAAAGGGTAACATAAAATTAAATAAACACAACACATTACAATACGCATTCCAACAGATGACCCATCTGTTGTAACCGATTCCCCATTCTATTCAACAGATGAGCAATCTGTTGTAACAGACTACATATCTATTGCAATAGATGGCTGACATATTGCAATTTATTGGTCATCTTTTCGAATAAATTAAACTAGCCTTGCTAGTGGTTTGATTTGTTTCAACAGTTGATCCATCTGTTGTAAGAGATGGGTCATCTCTTGGAAGAGCTGTTGGATTTATTCCAAGAGCTGATTCATCAGTTGCAACAACTGTTGAATTGAGTCATTGCAATTGCATGATATTGGTATTGAATTCCTCCTGACCTGGGTCGTCAATCGATCAATCCAAGTTGAAGCGATTCATATCAAGCCATTGTTTAAGCTAATATTAAATTCATTAGTCTTCCAATTGAACTTAATTTAATTTATTATGATGAAATGGTTAAAATTTATCTCTTTTAAAAATTAATTACGATCAATTTGGACCAAATCAACATTTTTAAAACCTGTCTTTCTTTTCTAAAATACAAATCAACCCATACAAATCATTCATTTGCGGAAAAAATGTTTTGTCATTCAAATCTCGAGTTCTCACTCTTTTCATTCTCTCTCAACAATACAAACAATAGCTACTCAACATATTGCTCAATCCTTCACAACAGATTAATTTTCTTCCCATTTCACACCACGTAGTTATTATTTTCGACTTCATTCTTGCTTGTATTAGTCATTTTCTCTGTCTTCATAGGTAACAGAGTTTGAGAAGAGTTCTATATTTGTTATTTCTTATAAAAATTAGGGCTTTTAGTTAATAATGAAAAAAAAAACACTTTCAGTTGTATTATCTTCGAGAATGGATTAATAATTTAGAGTTTTGATGCTAAAAATGTAGGAAGAACCCGAGAAAATCCTAGTTTTTATTGCAACAGGTGGAACATTTTTTGGGAGATATTAACATAGGCCTTCAAACAAATTCCCCATCTGTTACAACAAATGTTTCAGCTGTTGGCATAAGACAAACTAGTAGCAAGACTGTTTTGATCTCATCCATCAAGGTTTTCATCTGTTACAATAGGTTTTGTATCTGTCGTAACAAATGATTCATCTGTTCTAACTGATGTATTATCGGTTGGAATATTTTTTGTAATGTGGCGTATAAAATATTATTAAATTTTATCTTAATTTCTTTTTAAAATTATGCAGACATCAATTGTAATGTAAAATTCTACTGCAACTAATGCAACAAATAGGTAATATGATGCAATAGAAGGTTAATCTATTGCCACATATGAATTATTTATTGCAATATAAAGATCATCTATTGCATAAGCTGTTTGTGTTAACATATTACCCAACTAACTGGAAATTATTATTTGATTTAAACATATCTACCCTTTCTTTTAGGTTGTGCATCCATGGATCGTGCCTACTGAGCAGGAGTTGGGAATGACTTCTTTTATTACTCTAGGTCTTGTTGATACAATAGCAGACCCAATGATGGAGTTAATAAAGTAGGAATTGGCTGGAGCAACAACCATAAGTAAAGAAGTTAGGCAAGGTCAGCCTAATGTTGAAGCTTTTCATGACCAATCTGCTGTAACAGATCCGGGTACTGCTTCTGGGGGTGTTGCTGGTGGAGTTTTTGAAGTTGATGGAAGCCATGATGATGCTGATGCTGATGCCAGTTATGATGATGAGCATGTTGATGCTCAAGAAAAAATAAATATGTTTAAAATCACCCCTTATATTGGTCCCTCTCACCCTTACACTGGTCCCTCTAATCCTTACAGTGGTCCCTTTCACCCTTCTCCACCCTCATATTCTCACTGCAAATGCAACGAGTGCATGGACAGATAGGATAAACTCTTTAAAAAGGTAAAGTCTATCACGAAAGCTGTCGATAAATTGAAATCTAAGAGGGGTGTCATACCATCCAAGAAGGTGACTGTGCAATACACTCCTACAGTGGCGTTTAGGAAGAAGAAAAGAGTAATTAGACATATACTCTCAATTATGAAACCAAAAAAACTTGCTACTCCTTCCTCTCCAAAATATGTTAAAGTTCAGGGACCATTGAAGAGGGTGGAAATATGCACAAAAATTTACATCAAACAGAAGGCTGATCTATGAAAGACCATGAATTCCAAGAAACGTATAAAAGATTCACCATGCATACCTTTACTTTAAGAATATAAAAGATATGCATCAGTGATACGTGGATAAGATAAGTTTACTTTTCCTAACCTATCCTTTTAATCTACTCCATGAAGAAGATGATAAATATGGATCATCCGTTGCTACAGCTGGGTATTCTGGTGCAACTGGTGGTGGTTCTATTACAATAGATTACCCATCTGTTGCATACGTTGCATTAGATGGGTAATATGTTAACAGATTCAGGGAACCTTGTGCAATAGATAGACCATCCGTTGCATCTTTCCATTTTTTTTAAAAATTACTAACCTATTTAAAAATTATCTTCTTACATCACAGTATGTTGATGAAATTCTTTGCCTCGTGAGGGGCAGGTAATTAACGTACCAGAAGCTTATAATATTTTCGCTAAGATAATAGATCTCAATTTCTATAATAATTTAAAGGATAGGTACGCTGACCTAATTAAGCTAGTGTCAACTCCCGATAGCTCGAGATTTGATTCGTTGGTTTCTGGGTTCGAATGAGATGAGGATATGATTAATTATATTAGAGGGAAGAGTTTATATCCATATGGCAAGGACTGGACCAAAGAAAAGAGGATTCTTGTAGTCATGAATTTGGAGAAAAATATTTTTTGGATGTTGAGATACTGCTCGAGGAGTAAATGATTAAAGTTTATGACTATAACTTGCTTGTTTTCAATGAGGCAGATTTTTTACCAAGATGTAGCCACTGATGGCATTGTTCCCAAATTTGTTGAGGTAGACTGGACTGATGAATCATTTTCCAGAGAAAATTTTGAAGAAAACATGGGATTTTGAAGGTCTAAACAAAATAAGGACCATCCAAAAAAATAAAACCGATGCTGCATGTGGGTCGTATACGCTTGCACACATCAAATATTTGCTGACCGACACAGAAATGATCGAGCTAACAACCTTTCTGTGTGACAATGGTATGGTAAGGATGCAAGACGTCTGGGCCTATAGGGTACTAACTAAATGTTTGGAACCTGTGTATGAATAAGAAGATGTAGTAACACAAACACCATGTCAATTTTTATTTCATGATAATTTTTTATATTTGATGAAAATTAAATTTTTTATAATGCAACAGATTGTCTAGTAGTTGTAATAGATAGTCTATCTGTTCTGGTAGATAGTTTATTTGCAGCAATAGGTTGGTCATATGTTGCATTCTGCAGGTGTTTATATACAAGCCTATCTATTACAACATATAGGTCATCTGTTGGAACAAATCAAAATAGTTGGAAAACCTTTTTGGTAATTTCCAACAGATGACCTACATGTTACAATATATGTCTAAATCAGTTTGATAATTTTCAATAGATATGTCGTCTGTTGCAACAAATATATTATCTATTGCAATATTCAAATCTAGTATTCTATTTCAATTAACAAGTTCAAATCTAAGGATAAAATATACAAAATAAAATAAATCGAAGCCTTCAAAAATTACATGAAATAAATCAACAAATAAATGAAATATAAAAAATTATTATAAGTACAGATGATCTATTCAACAAATAATCAACAATTTAAGTTTTGGTGCCAACAATTTCTAAGGAGAGGTTATTACTTTGAAAGACTCACGCTGTAAAGATCTACTCAATATGGACAAGTTGTTCTTCATCCGATGCTATGAAATTCGGTTTTAATCATCTTGGATCTTTAATGTCACCTACATACGGTTTTTGAGCTTTCTTTTCTCCGTATTTCCATATAAGAGTGGCATAAATTTTACGACATAATCCATCATCAATTCCATCATTTGGTATTTGTAATTCATCGCTCAAATACTCGGCGTAAGCAGCAATAAAAAAAACTACAATCCCCGCGTTTGTAGAAATTAGATAATCTATATCTTGCAATTAATGTAAGTGTTCTGAAATTTATAAATGAAACTAAATCATGATACTTTATTGATACTTACAGGCTACCAATGGGTTGTTGAGCAATTCCTTAAACATAGTCTACACTAAATAGATTGCCTATTTTATCCTGGTATGCTTCAATCGTCGACCAATCAGTACAAACCTTTTAGTCCAAAAAGCCACTTACATTAAGGTAAGTAGGCAATATTTTAGCCAACTTTTTTATCTCAGACGATGGACGAGAACATCTCCTTCCCGACATTGAGTCATAAACTTGGATGTGCCTCTCTTTTAGAATGACGACAGCCAACACCCAATGAAATTCATCACCATAATTGATTGGGATGTACACTTCGTCGACCAAATGCCAAGGTAAGCCAGTTGGAATGCTAAAACCTGTGATGATGTTGATTAAGCATTCCTCGTTTTGGGAAACTTCCGGCTGTTATTGATAATACCTATCGTAGGCATTATTGATGTAAACTTTATACAAACAATTATCTATCATGTGTCTGTATTGTTCTTGTATTTTCAACTTGGTCTTCTTTTGTAGGTAGTAAAATATAACATCGATGTGCTGCATATATTATCAAATCAAACATTTTAGATTATGCGACAGTAAAATTAATACACAAATATAATTAAATAAAGTACTAATAGTAAGATGTATGACATTTAAACCTCATTATTCCGGCAAGTTTGATTCTGTGACATCAAATAGAATCAATTCTTTATTCTGGGATGTGCAACAATAAAGTCAAACATATCAAAACCAAGACCCGATTCGTTCACTTTGTAGTGTTTGTTATTTTATTTTCTGCATGATTTCTATATGTTAATGTCATATTTTTACAACAAGATTGTATAAATCAATATCTTTAAAAATAATTTTTGTACCTGCTGGCATGAAGCTTTAACAGCCCATCAGTAATCCATTCCGAATAGTCATCGATCAACTTTGTTAGTTTTTTTGGATCCTTGTTTGAGATGTTGAACCCTTCAAACGAGTAATTCTTCCATTCTTTCGGACTGAAAAACTTTATTTTTTGTTTATCTTTGAAAGCAGTTGATGGATTATCAATTGTGATATTATTCTGTTTAGTAGTAGCTTCTACTGTGACATCTACCTATAAAGTGAGAATTATCAATGTTAATCACAGAGATACCAACTCATCTATTTTAGCAAATCAAATCGGTATTCCTTCTACTTAATTTGTCCAAATAAATGAGTCATATTTTACAATAGATGGATTATCTATTGGGACAAATTAAAAGAAAAGGAAGAGCTGTATGATAATTTCTAATAAATGACCCATCTGTTGCAATATATGACTCATCTGTTTGGACAAACTCAAACAGTAGGAAGTAGGTCCAAACAGATAACCTATCTGTTGCAGCAAATAGGTCATTTGTTGGTACAAATTAAAATAGTAGGAAGACCTATTTGATTTGCTAAAATAGATAATACCTATGTTGTAACAGATAATGAGTCTGATGTAACAGGTTAGTCAACTGTTGCAACAGATGCATATATCTATTTGATAATTTTCAGCAGATGTGTCATCTGTTGTAACAGATATATAGTCTATTTGTTTATTGGAACAGATGATATATATTCACCTTTTTTAGCTCATTCTGCTCTTATGTGGCCTTTGTACATTGATCAAAAGTGCAAGATAGAGACAGAAGAGTTTTAATTTTGCTTTTTTCGATGTTTGATGATGCCTTGGAAATTTCTTTCCTCCTCCCTTTAGCCGCCTTAATCTCTAATAGAGTGCATGGATATAAAATTCTTTTTAATGGAATGACACCCCTCTTAGATATCAATTCCCTTACAGAAGTTGTTAATGTATTAATAGCATTAATCACTCTATCATATTTCACCTTGCAGCCTTGACATTTGCATGCAGAACATTTGCTAGGAGAGGCAAAGTTTGTAAAATCACCATGATCATAAAAATTGTGGTTTGTTATTTCAAACACTGCAAGAGGAGCACCATTATCCCCAACAGCAGCACCACTACCACTACCACTGCCACCACCAACAACTCTATCACCACTAACACCATCAACAACAACAAGCCTACCCTCTAAAATTATTTTTCTTGTGATGGTTGTTGTTCCAAAAAATTTCTTTTTTATTATATAAATAACCTTAGGGTCCGATAAAGTTTGCACAGACCACAAAGTAAGAAAACATGGAATTTTTAACTCTCGATTGGTCGGAACAAGCCACGGATGCACAATCTAAAATAAATTAGTACATATATTAGACTGATGATTAAATCATTTAAAAATTATTATTTAAAACAAAAATCTAATTAGAATTAGACTTAATGCTTTCTTCAGGGTGTTGAAGAGATCAAGAAATTTTGCATTTTTATTGATTTTGGCCGACAACCATTTCAGGATTCTTGAACATGAACCTTCTTCCTAGTAGTTTACTTGTTGTCTCAAATAAGTAATGATTTTAAATGCCCAATCTTATAAAATAATGCCAATAAATCAAAAGCAGTATTCAATAAAAAGTAAATGAATCATAATAAAGGAAATATTTACCATGAAAGCCCATGAAAAGCCATATAAGTTGACTATCTTTGGCGTTAATGGAGTCAATAAATATTTGATAGTCATTTTGAAGCTTTCATAACCCCAAGTATAGCTGTTAAATGCCTCAAGATCCTCGAAGAGTTGTCTTAAATCGAGTAGTATGTTGTTGTTAACATCTCTCGCCCAAAGAATATTATGCATAAACCAAACCAAACCAAGCACAATGATTGCTTGTGCTTCTTTGAAAGTCTTTTACCTTTCAATGCTTCTATCAGATTTTTATTGTTGAAGCTTGGACCAATAAGGGACACCAAGTAATCACCATCACTTGACTTGCCTCTACCTTTTTTAGGTGTGCGGGATGCTTTTGTAGGGTTAGAATAGGTATTACTTAGGAAGGAGAAGGAGGGTAACATTTTAGTTCATAACTATGGAAAAATCCTTCCAACCAAAATAAACAAGCATGCCATAAAAATTTATCCGCACCTCATCCATCTTATCTTTATTTTTATACATAAACCTAAACTTGAGAAGATCATATACCATTTTCATTAGGAAACGAGCATTGTTGTCCTCCGGGAAATCAAGATATTGCCCAAAGCTACTATCCCTGAAATAAACATCTAATTTTTGGTCTCGAAGCATTTTCTAAAGGCATCAAAAGATTTTCCCATGACTGACTTAACCACGAAATCACCAGTTAAATCTATGCCATCATCGCACTGCATTCTTACAGGATACCTATCAATACTGAAGGTTTTGACCAACTCTTCAGTGGAAGGGCTATTAGCATTTGGATCATCTCCTTTGAAATATTCCTCATCCCCATGTTCATTATCTTATACTTCTGATTGACATAATGTTTGTAAAACAAACTCATAGAGTGGTGGAAGTAGCCTAACTGCTCCACTTGTTGCTTTACTTGGACTTGATTCAATTTCTTTTCTTTTGGGAGACATATTAACTAAAAATAATAGAAAAATAAAAAAGATTATAATTGATTAAAACATCATTAAAAAGGAATAACAGTAAATCTAACATGTACAATACAGTAAAATAACATTTCCAACAGATCGCACATATGTTGCAAAAGGTGTATTATCTGTTGCAACATATAACTAAGATACTACAATAAATATGTAATCTATTGTAAACAATAAAAATAGTTTCTACACTATTGTGATTTCTTCCAATAGATCACTCATCTATTGAAATAGATTCCTGGTCTGTGCAACAAATCAACTATCAATATTGTTTAGATTTCTTCCAACAGAAGCATCATCTGTTGCAACAGATGCATTATCCATTGAGAAAAATCAAAATTTTGGACATGTCATCCTATTGGAATAGTTGATAGGATTTCAAATAACAGATTGGTCATCTGTTGCATCAGATAGTTCAGTTGTTGCAACATATAACTAGCCTGTTGCAACAGAAGAGTAACCGATTGTAAATAATAAAAATAATTTCTATACTATTATAATTTCTTTCAACAGATCACTCATCTGTTAAAATAGATAAATGGTATGTGCAACAGATCAACTATCAATATTAGTTAGATTTTTTTCAATAGAAGCGTTATCTGTCGCAACAGATGAATTATCTGTTGGAAGAAATCAAAGTCTTGAAAATGTTGTCCTGTTGGAATATTTTATAGGATTTTAAACAATAAATTGTTCATCTATTGCATCAGATGATTCAGCTGTTGTATCAGATGGTTCAGTTGTTGCATCAGATGGCTCATCTATTGTAGAAAAAAATAGTAACAAGATTTTGTTCAATAGAACAACAACAATATCACCATTTAATATCAAATACACCATTTTTACCAAGAACAACAACAAATCAACCCAGCAACACCAACATAACACAGACGCCAAGAACATCAACAGTGACCAAAAACACCAAAATTATTATTTTGTTTGTACAAACACAAAGAACAAAAATCAAACTTCAAAAAACTCAACAAACACTAATAAATTGAATCAACAGTTTAACAACAAGAACTACAGTAACAACAAAAAAATATTTTTCACTCCAAAAAGAGAAAAGAAGATTAAAAAATACCAAAAATTAGTTTTTTCTTTAGTCCCTATTTCAAATTTAAACAGCAAATATTAAAATTATTAACCAATACCTGAAGAGAAGTTGACTCAAGTTCCTCTTTTTTTTAATAACTAAAAAACCATATTTTTTTACATGTGAAAGAAGAAAAGGGATCATGAAGAACTCAAAGTTGTTGTCATTGGAGAGCAATGTTGTCATGTCGATTGAAGGTTAAAAGTCAAAAAGAAAATCAAAGCCCAACTATTTGTCTCCAGGAGTTGAAGTCACTGGGGATTGAAGGGAGAGATTTGCATAACTGTTGGTTGGGAGAAGCTTGAGAGAAACAGTTGACATAGAGAGAGGGAAGATAAGAGATAGATGATTGATTTGGAGAGGAGAGGGGTGTGGGTTGATTTTTATTTTTGAAAAGATTAAAAAGTTTTAAAAATATTAATCAAGTCCACAATTAACTTAATTAAGTTTTCTAATTATGTTTGACCCTTTAAGTTGGTCAATGTCACCAATCCTTCATTCAAGACTTAAATGACATCTTTCCTTCAATTTTCTCATGTCACTTATATTTTATGTTTCTGCATATCATTAATTTCAATACTTCTATTATTATAACTATTTTCTTAAAGGTGTCTATCAAAAGTGACAATCTCATAATGAAATACCTCATAGTGCTTGGTTTATATACTCCCTTGTAGAGTTAGCCAATAATGTTCGTCCATGAGCAGTGGTTAGTTTATGAACACATATAATCACTGCTAGTGATAATATTCATTGCATGTGGGTAAGGCAGTGAATTGAAATCTCATCGCACCAAAAGCATAAGACATCAGATAGAGTTTCAATATACCATGATGATAAGATCTTGGGTTCAAGTCCATCGATTTATGCCTAAGACATCTTTATATGTATAAGACATTAAGTTGGAATCTCAATGCACCATATCGATGATATTATGATGGCTAAGGTAAAATAATTGTATTTGGTGAAAAGTCATGAAACCTATCCTGTTGAATATTCTTCATTCCATGCAGTGAATGGAGTAGCAATATATGATAAGTCTGAAAGATGATAATTTGCTCCATTCTCGGAGTGAATGTAGTAGTAATATATTCTGTACTCTGAAAGATATGTTAAGAGAAAATTTCTTTACACTATATGTATGTCTCGATTTGCTCCTGAAGTAGCAGTATCTTGAAAGAGGTTATAAGCTATCAGAACTTGATAGGTTTAAGGCACAATTATATTCCATTAGCATGGAATGAGAATTTCGATTGGTATAAGTATAAATCCATTCCCTATGGTAAATGTGATACTATTTAGTAAAAATTATCAATACAAATGTACACTTGATTGTGATGGTATCATAACTCACCTCAGAAAGAGGTAGAATAATTGAGAAGAGTTATTTTGAAATATACTTTTGAAGTAGTAAATTTGAAATTTATTCATGTAAGCAAATCTGAGATTGAATTAAAGAAAAAATCACGTCATAGTAAACTTGGAGTTTACTAGTATAAAAGTTCATAAGTTGACATGAATGATTGGGGCATACCAAAGATGTGCATATTGAGTATTAGACATGTATTGAAGAACTAGAAGATTTTTCAAAAATTATTTATGTCGCTTGTTCTCATGATAAATTATTGGACCAACTAATGTTGGGATTGAATCTCTTATAATTTTGAAAAGTATAAAAGGTGAATATGGGTCCATTCGCCTGTCGTGTGATCTATTAAAATGCATCGATATTAGATAATTACTTGTACATTTATTGTCAACTTGGAGTTTGACATTCATAAAGTTACTTGCTCAATATAAATTGAGTTAAGAGCATAATTTTCAGATTGTGTAATCAATACAATTCATCTTGATAATGTTGGTTTGGAATTGAATGCCTTTAATAGATAGCTGAACCAGTGCTAATGAGAACAAAATCTTCATGTGTTGGTTTGAAATATGATATATTGCATACAAGTTGGCCAATAGATTATGATTATTTTTTCCCTCTCAGTTGGTTCAAAGTCATGAACCAAATATTTCATCTAATTTTTTTGATGTGTGGTATATGATCAATAAATATACCATGATGCACAAAGATGGATTTCTCAAAGAAGATGGAGGATGTATGTTAGTTTTCCTAACATAAGGGGGAGATTATAAAAAGCTGTGAAATATATTAGAAATTATCATCAGATCCTCATTCAAAAGATAATCTAAGTCAGATGCCGAAAGCATATCATATTTAAGCTGCAAGTGCTCCTATTTTGTGTCCCTAGAAGATAATGTCTATGCATCTATGAAGCGTGGTAGATCAATCTATTCCAAATGTAATAATCCTTAAAAAAGATAAGGAACAAATAAATATAATAAGAAGTCAATGTGCTCTTGAAAAGCCTATGACATAACACTTCATGAAACCTTATGAAAGGTTCATGTATCTGAAAATAATAAAGTGATGAGATCTCAAAATGTTATGTCACACTGTGAACCTATACGAAATGATATATCATTAATATCTTTGATACAATATTAGTGCAATATTGTGAAAGATTATGAGGATCAAAATTCTACATTTATTTAAGCATGCTGACGTAGAAATATTTATCAAGTGACATGAAAGGATGCATCTTGGTAAGCATAAAACTTATTCGATTTGTAATCCAGACACTTGAAAATATCACACATGAAATGCTGAATATTATCAGCTGATAAAATTTATATGAGATCTTTTAAGGATTCAAAATGTTTGAAGCATATAAAATTTTTTGAAAAACTTATTTATAATCCTTATATTTAATAAATTTACATCTTGAAAATCATTAGAACTCTTGGAGAGTTTTCAAAAGCAATAGATTATTTGCTGAAATGATAAATATACCAAATTGGATTGGTTATGAGATATCATATCTTAGTGCAATTGATGTATTGATGTATCTTGCAAATACTAAATGGCTTAATATAACCTTTTTTGATTAATTTGTTAGCAAGGTATAGTTCTTATCCTACTAGGAGACATCAAAATGAGATCAAACATATGATCTTATTTTATTATAAAGATTGCAGTCTCGATCTTGTTGATTATACTAATGTTGGGTATTTATTTAACCCGCATAAATTTTAGTCTCAAACATACAATGTGTTTATATGTGGGGATATTTTCATATCTTGGAGATATACGAAATAGTCTATTTAGTCACTTCATTGAACCATGTTGAGATAATAACTATTCATTAAGCAAGCCGAGACTGTGTGTGGTTGAAATCCATGATACATCTCATTCGAGAAAAATATAAGTTGAAATGTTACAAAGTACCCACAATTTTATATGAAGATAATGCAGCATACATAGCACACTTTAAGGGAGGATTCATAAAAGGAGATAGAACAGAGAACATTTCGCCAAAACCTTTCTATCGCATGAGCTATAAAAGAAGAATGATATTAACATGCAGTAGATTCATTCAAGTGACATTGTGACTGATTTATTCACCAAGTCTCTTCCAACTGCCACTTTTCAAGAAGATGGTGTACAATATTAGGATACAAAGATTTAAGGATGTTCTCATTAGGGGGAGTTAATACGTGTTGTACTCTTTTTTCTTTATGAGATTTTATCTGGCTGGATTTTCCTCGTAAGGTTTTTAATGAGACAGTCTATATGCATATTGTTAGAGAAGTGTACTCTTTTCCTTCACTAGATTTTTTTTCCATTGAGTTTTTTCTAGTAAGGTTTTAATGAGGCACATTATCTATCAATTAGATATTCAAGGGGAAGTGTTATAAATGTATTTACATTATAGTGAATGTTTATCAAGAATATGAATAACATCTATCAAGATCTATTTGATACCTATCAGGATATGAAATATATAAATATATATCTTTTAGAGAGAAACCAGGAGTAACTTTCCCTATAAATACAAGAGTTACCTTCAGTGTAAAAGACCCCAAACAGATATCCTATCAAGTGAAATAAGAATTATTCTTCCTTCTCTCTCTACTTTTGTTCTTCTCTACTTTATATTTCATAACAAAATAATTTTTTAGTGAAAAAAATAGATAAACTATATTTTATTAATAGTTAAAAATATTTAGAAAGTATGTAAAATAATTATTTACATAGAAAATATACTTTAACTATCCAAATATTAATTAAGACATATAAACTAAAAAGAATATTTTATTTAATTACAATTGAAGAAAAACTGAATATAATCCAAATTACTAGCGTTAAAGTTTTACTATTTAAGATTAGTTCTGAAAGAGATGAGATGATCTTTTCTCTAATTATAAGTAGAAAAAATCAGATTTAATAATAAAAATTATGCCGAAACTATCATCTTTTTAAATATTTCATACCTCAAATGTCCATTGTTTTATTAACTTGCCTAAATTATTACTTTTTTTTTGTGAGTTTCATACCTAATTCATCACTTTGTTTTAGGTAAAACTAGTTTAGGTGTACGGGACTCGGGGTATACCTTACTTTAATGAGTTCAAATGTTACACTAAATAGGATATTTATTTAATACTAAAAATAAATACAATAACTAAATTCGACATCTTTTGAATATATAAAGATAGAGAATTTATTTAATTAAACCTAACTTTTACCAAAAAGAATTCTCAAAGCTGATCGACATTCATCTACCACCTATAAACTGCAACAAAATAATATGATGATAGAGACATCAAAACAATACAATTAAATCTAACTTTTACACAAAATTTTTTTCGAAGTAGTCCGACGCTCATCTACCACCTGTAAACTATAAAAAAATAATACGATAATAGAGATATCAAAATACTACAACTAAACATAACCTTTACACACAAAAAAAATCTCAAAGCAGAGATACCAAAACAATACAATTAAACATAACCTTTACCTAAAAAAATTCTCAAAATCGATCTATATTTATCTACCATCTGTAAACTACAATAAAATAATACGATAAAAGAGATGTCAAAATAATACAATTAAACTTAATTTTACAAACAAAAATTTTTCAAAGTCGACCGACATTCATCTACCAGGTGTAAATTAAAATAAAATAAAACGATAATAAAGATATCAAAACAATACAATTAAACCTAACCTTTAAACAAGAAATTCTTCCATGCCCACCGACGTTAATCTACGTCCTGTAAACTACAATAAAATAATACAATAATGATTACAAAGCTTTGATTTTGATGAAAACAATTCTTGTCTGAGCGAAAATTTGACTCTAAAGAATGACTTGAATAAAAACAAAGAAGATATATATATATACACACACGTTGAATTCAATTATGTTGACAAAAACAGTTTCGAAGTTGAGGGTTAGAAAATTAAGCATCCACCAATCTAGACATGCAACCGTATCAAGTTAGATGAGCATCAATTATATTCTCCCAATAGGTAAACTGATTTCTTCTCTAATTTAACGTGCATCTCAATATTTATAGAAACATTTTCTTAATAAAATCTTATTTTAGGAGTATTTTTATAATTGACCAGTACAAAGAAAAATATTAATTGATTCTCCTTCCATATATTTTAGAAATCCCATATATTTTAGGAGTCTAATAATATAATAAAAATAACTAAATAATAAATTGAAGAAAATAGTGAAAAGACATTTCTGTCTAAATGAGAGTCTTTTACTGAAGGAAAAAAAAAGTTCAAATCACTTTTCTAAGATTTTCACACTTTTAATAAATTATAAATTATACATTATAAATATAAATATAGATATAAATTATAGATATAGATGTAACTCGGTATGCTGAGTTGGCCTGAGCATGCTCGTGTTCGGAGTTAAGAATAAATATTTGACCATCTCTCTTTATCAAGGTTGTATTCATTTGAAACTGTGCATATGTTGTTTTTTAATCTCTAAAATGATGACAGTATTCATAGCAAATCTTGCAACAATCTCTTTTTTTTTTTTTCTTCCTTCCCATTTTTGGTTAATTTACTATCCCAAGTAGTTTTATTTAAACAAACATTTTGTTTGCCATGAAAAAATAGGCTGACCAAGTAGATATAATTTGAACTTAATGAATTTGGTCTTTAAAGTTGTCATATAGCTTTGTATTCATTGTTCTTCAGAAATTATTAGTTTAAGTCTAACATTTGTTAAAAAGTAAAGTGTGCTTATATATATGCATTATATTCCACATTGAAAATATTTAAGTTTGTAAGAATTAGATATTTATGAATTGCATAAATTCCTACTTCAAGACTTTAAGTGGTAACAATAAAATTCTCTTACACAATAAACAATAAAAATAGTATCCAGTGCAATTCCACAACAGGAGTTTGGGGAAGATAGAAGGTACACTGACCTTATATCTATCGTAGTAGGTAGAGTGTCACGACCTAAATCAGGGCCTAACCGTGATGGGCATCTCCAGTCCACCGTGGACCGGAGATCGTCCCATGAACCTAACCAAACACCATACACCGCCTAACAATGATTGAATTCCGAACATATAACAAGATAGCATAGGATAAGTTCAAAAAAGAAAGGATATGTCGATAGCCGATAACCGGCAACCGACCAAACAGATCCAACCAACACCACCCAAGTCCTTAGTAATCCAACAAAGCCTCTATGCAAAAAGAATCAAAAATCAGTCTTGGTCGGGACATGTCCCCGACTCTGACAATAACAATGATAATGCTAATGATAATGAATACTCTCAATCCTAATCTATGATAAGAACTGATGAAATGTTTAAGTCTGCCGGAGAATGAAAGCTCGCCACTTTACCTTAACCAACCGACGAACTGAGTCGATCCACCTAACTCTGTGTAGGAAAAGTAGAGGTAACTTTAGTGCCTGCATCATGTGGAGATACAACATTCGGAGATGGTTATTGGGTTGAGTACTAGCATGTAACTCAGGGGTAAGGATAACATAATGCTGAAATCAACAGTTCGAATCAATCAAACCCAACACACATAATCAAATGCACATACATATATATATATATATATATATATATATATATATATATATATCGCATGCCAGAATAACAAAGCTTAACATTCACTTTAAAACTTTAGTTCAAGAGTAGTTCAATATGCATACTTTTCATAGTTAAAACCAATTTCACAATATGGGGTTGAGGTTATTACCACTTCAAAAGTCACAAATTAGGGGAAACCAAAATACCCTCATTTATTCACCATACCTATCCATCCCACAAGTTCAAAACCATAATTAAAGCATGAATAGTCATAGGTAAACCATGGAAAACATTGTTCAACAACAAACATTCAAAAATGTCAACCCATATTTCAAAACCATCATCAATACCATATGAACAACACTTTAAAATATATGTTGTTAACAAATTAGCAATTAGGGAAGAGTAACATGCCTGAAATACCCAATATTATGGAGAGAATTCAACCCTTAAGCCCTTAGATGACCTACTTCTTGAAAATCCCAAGTATGAATGCTTGAGAGACTTGAGAGAGAAGAAAGAATATTTGGAGGGGGTTTATCGATGAAAATAGAGCCTCAAGTATGTTTATAGGTCGTGGATTATTATTAGGATGGGGAGGAAATATCTAAAATATCCCCATCTATAAAGTTGGAAAAATAAACCGTCTATCGTTACAGGTCTCATAACGACTCATCACGACTCATTAAGACTCATTTCCATGAGTCATTATCAAGACAGTGTCACTAGGTACACACACTGTTGGCCTTACGACTCATATACCATGGCTTGTAATGAAGCTCTACGACTCATGGGGTCCATTCATAGTCAACACAGAAATCAATTGGGGTAAACACTGGACGTCCTACGATTTGCACAAAATAACCTGTAGCAAGTCCTTACGACTTATAGTGAACCTCTTGTACTCAAAGCAAAACTTATCCCCTCCCACACTATTTAAGCTATAATTTGAGTCCCACGACTCATTTTGGGTCTTTACGGCTCGTGTCCCCAAGTCGTACTTAGGACAACAACTCAAGCACCATTCACAGGACAACGTACAATAAAGGTCATATAACCTGTCAAGACACCCTACGACTCATAGGGTAAGTCGTAGTTAGGACAGTAAAGGTAAAATTTCAAAAAATTTCAAGGACCAAAATTCGGGGGAGGGAGGGTGTTACATTCTCCCCTCTTAGGATCATTCATCTTGGAATGATGGGTCAAGGTATACATTAGCATAATTTAATGTAGAAACACTCCCACACTTATCTTTAACAAAGACCAAAAAACAAGGATGTTAAGATCACACACATACCTTAAGCACGATTTTCCAAAATAGGAAGTTGGAACAAATATTTGGACTTCATGTCCTCCTCGATTTTCCAAGTAGCTTCCTCAAACTTTTGGTTCTTCTAAAGAACCTTTACTGAATCCTCTTTCTTCATCCGCAACCGATGTACTTGTCAATCCAAGATCTCCACCGAAACTTTCTCATAAGATAAGGAATTCGAAATGCCCACACCATCCAAGCTAGAAGGCAATTCCAATTCATATACAACATTGCCAACCCTTTTTAAAACCAAATATGGACTGACATAACAGGGACTGAGCTTTTCTTTCTTCCCAAACTACATCATTCCCTTTATGGGAGACGCCTTTATGAACACTCAGTCATAAACATTAAACTCCAAATCCCTCCATCTCATATTTGCGTAGGACTTTTGGCAACTTTGGGCGGTTTTAAGCCTATTCGAATCATCTTCACCTTCTCCATGGCTTGGTGAACCTACTCTAGGCTGAATAACCTATTTTTACCAACCTTAAACCATCCAATACGAGACCTACATCTCCTACCATACAAAGCCTCAAACGGAACCATACCAATGCTAGAGTTATAACTGTTGTTGTACGCAAACTCTATGAGAGGAAAGTGATCAACCCAACTACCACCTAAATCAAATATACAATCCCTAAGCATATCTTTGAAGGCCTGAATTGTCCTTTCCTCTTGCCCATCCATGTACAGTTGGAAAGCAGTACTAAGGGTTAACTTAGTCCCCAAACATCACTTAAACGACCTCTAAAAGTGAGATGAGAACTAGGTACCACGATTAGAAATGATAGAAACTGGAGCAATATTCAACTTCATGATCTTCTCAATAAACAACTTGACATAATCCATAAAAGAGAAATTAGTCCTTACTAACAAGAAATAAGCGGACTTAGTCATCCTATCCATGATGAACCAAATAGAATCAAACTATTGGCGAGACCGAGGAAGGCCGGTAACAAAATCCATATTAATCATTTCCCATTTCCACACCAGCAGCTCAATCGCTTAGGTCAACCCACCTGGCCTCAAGTGCTCCACCTTCACTTGCTGACACACCATGCACTTAGCCATAAAATTGGCCACATTTGGCTTCATATTTTCCATTAATAAATCTCCTTAAGATCATGATATATTTTTGTCGAATCAGGATAAACCGTTTAACGGGACTGATGACCCTCTGCCAAAATTCTTCCTTGCAACCCATTAACATTGAAAACACATAATCTACCTTGGTACCTCAAGATTCTATCACCACCAATATTAAAAGCCATCACTTTCTGGTGACCCACTTCATCCTTGATGTGCATTAAGATAGGATCCAAAACCTGTTTCTCCTGCACCTCCACACCAAGAGATGACTTTTCCACCTTTTGAACAATCACACCACCATTCTCAAAATCTATGAGACGGACTCCAATAGTAGCCCAACGATGAATGTCCTTCACCAAATCCCTCTTCTCATTATTTGTATGAGACAAGATCCCTATGGACAACCTGCTAAGAGCATCAACAACCATGTTAACTTTACCTGGGTGATAGTGGAGACTCATGTCATAGTCCTTTAGCAACTCAAGCTACCTAAGTTGCCTGAGATTTAACTCCTTCTGAGTGAACATATATTGTAGGATCTTATGATCAGAATAAATATCTATATAAACCTCATATAAATAATGTCTAGATCTTTAATGAAAACACCACAACTAACAATTCCAAATCATGAGTCAAATAGTTCTTTTCATGAACCTTTAACTGCCTACAAGCATATGCAACCACTTTGCTATGCTGTATCAACACGCAACTAGTCCCACCCGGGATGCATCACAATAGACAACAAAACCATCAGTAACCTCTGGTAGAGTCGAGATTAAAACTGAAGTCAACTTATTCTTCACTTCTCGAAACTACCCTCATAAGTGTCACATCACAAGAAATTTACCTTATTTTGAGTTAACTTAGTAAATAGGGAAGCAATAGAAGAGAAATTTTCACAAACCTCCTATAATAACTGGCTAAACCCAAGAAGCTCCGAATATTAGCTAGAGTCATGGGTCTGGACCACTTCACCACAGCAACTTTCTGTGGATCCACCACGATCCGTTCACTAGAAACAACATGACCTGTATAGGTCACAACACTCAACCAGAACTCAAACTTCATGAATTTTGCATACAAACAATGATCTTTTAAGGTTTGTAACACAAGATAGAGGTGATCGTCATGATCTTCCTCACTTTTGAAATACACTAAAATATCGTTTATAGACACAATTATGAACAAATCCAAGAAATAATGAAATACTCAATTCATGAGGTTCATAAATGCCGCTGAGGCATTAGCATTTCCAAAACTCAAAATGACAATATAGGGTTCGAAAGGCAGTCTTAGGGATATACACTTTACTAATCTTTAACTAATGGTAACCCAATCGAAAATCAATTTTGGAGAAGCACTTAGCACCCTAAATCTGATTGAAGAGATCATCGATCCTAGGAACCAGATATTTATTCTTCATTGTTACCTTATTCAACTGGTGGTAATCTATAAACATTCAAAGGGACCCAGCCTTCTTACGCACGAAGAAAACTAGAATACCCCAAGGAGAAACACCAAGGAGAATGAAACCTTTATCTAGAAGATCTTTCAACTGCTCTATGAGTTCTTTCAACTTAACCTTCATTCTACAGGGAGGGATAGAAATAGGACAAGTATTCGAAAGAAGATCAATCCAAAAATTAATTTTCCTATCGGGAGGGACACCAGGAATATCACCAGGGAACACCTCAGGAAACTCATAGACTACAGGGACAGAATGCAAAGAAGGACATTCAAATCTAGAATCCTTAACATGCACTAATTGATAAAGAAACCCCTTGGAAATCAACTTTCGGGCTCTAAGATACAAAACGAACCTTCCCTTAGGCACTAGGGAACTACATTCATATTCAATCACCGATCCATTAGGGAAGTGGAAACTGACCCTTAGGGTTCGCCAATCAAGCGACGCATAACATGAATGTAACCAGTCCATCCTTGAAATCACATCAAAGTCTAACATGTCCAACTCTATCAAATCCACTGAGGACTTCCTACCACTTACAGACATCACATAATCCCCATAGACCCTTCTAGCCATAATGGAGTCACCCACCAGGGTGGACACAGAAAAGAGATTCAAAATACACTCAAGATCAAAATCAAAATAAATAACCGCATAAGGGTTCACATAAGAGAGGGTAGACCTGAGATCAAGTAGATAATATATATCACTAGAGAAAATTTTGAGCATACTAGTAACAACATCGGGGATACCTCAGAATTCTGACGAGTGGCAAGAGCGTACAGACGGTTTTATCTAGTGTCGGAGTCAAAAACAAAAGTAGCACCCTTTGGTGTAGGAGCTAATGAAGTAGCAATAGGGATCTTATTTACCCTAAAAGCAACCCTGGAAGGGAAATCCCTCTTCATATGACCAATCTGATCACATTTAAAGCACTTGTTCCTCCCCACTTCATAAACACCATGATGCACCTGACCATAAAATCTACATGAGGGATATGATAAAGCTAACTGAGCCCCACTAGACTGTGGTTGGGTACCCTACGCCCTAGAACCAACACTATTCTAAAAACTACGATCACCTGACGACTTTGGATAAGGAGTACTAGCCGTAGAGTAGAAACCAGAATTTCCCCACTTCTTCTTAGACCATTTTCCACCTCTACCACTCTACTGCTGACCTCTACCTTGATCCGAATACTAAAACTTCTAATTTTGCCTTTCACTCATCTCTACTTACTTCTTAATTTCATCTTCCACTTGTGGCCTATACACCACAAGTCTAAAGAAGTCCATGTCCTTATTCAACAAGGCACCCTTGCTCTCTAGAATCAACTCATGGGACAACCCAGAAGCAAACTTTCTCATTCTAGCCCTCATGCCTGACACTAACTCTGAAGCATAACGTGACAGTTGATAAAACTTTAAGGTATACTCTTTTACTGCCATCCTACGTTGCTTCAAGTTCACGAATTTATCAGCCTTTGCCTCCCTTAACTCCTGAGAAAATAAGCAATCAAGAAAAGCACTAGAGAAGTCATCCCATAAAGAAAACTGAATATCATCACCTCTAGACTGATCCTATTCCTCATATCACTAATACGCCACATCCTTCAACTGATAGGCAACAAACTCCACATCCTCCACATCAGTAGCATGGATCACATGGAAAATCTTTTTCATCTCATCAATAAAATTTTAAGGATATTCCTTAAGTTCAAAACTAGAGAATGTCGGAGGACTCAACCTCATAAATTGTCCAACTTTAGCAACCTCAGAGGATGGACGAATAAAAGTAACACGCTCAGTCTGAGATGCCACCAACTAGGTAAGCAAATAAATCGACTAGCGAAACTCAGCATTAGACAAGACATCTTGAGGTGTTCGATAAGGGCTAGGGGAACCGGTGGAACTCTATTAGGATAATCAGAAGCAGCGACCCTAGATTGGTCTGAACTTCTAAAGTGGGACGAGCTCCATCCATGTTTTATTCAAATAGGATAAAAAAGTTTCCACGAGCATCAGATCTTCTAGGAGGCATAATCTGAAAAACGAGCATATGGGGATTAAAGGAGATTTCAAGACCTTAGTCTTTGTAGCTTGAAACAGAACAGCAAGGAAGGAAAACATTCCTAAATGACTCGTAGCCTCTCCATTATAAGTTTAGTGTGCTACATACTCATAAAAGAGATTCTACTTTACACGACTTTATGGACCCCCAAGACACCAAACCAAGGCATTGATACCAACTTTATCTCGACCCAAATCGGGGCTAGCCGTGACAGGAATCTCCAATTCATCGAGGATCGGAGACCACCCCATGGACCTAACCAAACACCATACACCACCTGAAAATAGTTGGATTCCCAACATATAACAAGATAACATAAGATAAGTTCAAAGAATAACAGATATGTCTATAGTCGATAATCGATAACTGACCAAAAACATTCAACCAATATCACCTATGTCCACAGTAATCCAACAAAGCCTCTATGCATAAAGAACCCAAAAAATAGTCTTGGTCAGGAAATGTCCCCGACTCTAACAATGACAATGATGATGTTAATGATAACGAAAACTCTCAATCCTAATCTATGATAATAACAGATGAAATGTCTAAGTCTTTCAGAGAATAAAAGCTCACCACTTTACCACAACAAATCAATGTACCGAGTCGATCCACCTAACTATGCACAAAAAAAGTAGAGGTATCTCTGGTGTCTGTATCACGTGGGGATACATCATCCAGAGACATTTAGTGGGTTGAGCACTAGCATGTAACTAAGGGGTAAGGATAACATAATGTCAAAATCAATAACTCTAAATCAATCAAACCTAATGAACACAATATATATATATATATATATATATCACATACCGGGATAGGGAATAAGCCTTAACATACACTTAAATCCTTTAGCCTAGATTTTGTAGCTCAACCATCATAATATAAGAAGGCACCCATGGGCTATATGGGCCCAGCTCTCCCCCAACTGGTAGAGCTCTCCCCCAACTGGTAGAGCCCTAGTTTGTATGGCTGTATGAACCAAAGGGTATATATATGCACTATAGGGGACTCAAACCTCCCAGTATATCAAAGTGATACAAGCACCCAATCATGTAATATAATATGAGGGACTCAAACCTCCTAACCATATGGTAATAATAAGGGGGACTCAAACCACCCGATCATCTAGAGCCCTGTATCGATAACTACAGTTTCCAATATTGGTCCTTCGAGACCTCCACTTTCATGACTCAATAATACAACCCTCATTAAATCGTAATTAAATCACTTATCACACATTCCCGTTCATTGAATCATGATACATATTTAGGCATACATTATTGGTATCTTCCTACCAACTACACTTGTAAGGGAACGTTAATATGTCGAAACACTTTCATTATTTAGCAAAATTCATAGCCCCCTTGATTCAATTATTCATTAACTTAAGGAATTTCACAACCCCATAAGGTTTAATTAAAAATCATTATGATTCATCGACTTTTCACATTATGCAGTACTTCAAGAGTAGTTCAATAAATATATTTTTTTTATTCAAAACCAATTTCGCAATATGGGGTTGAGGTCATTACCACTTTAAAAGTCATAAGTTAGGGAAAACCATAATCCCCTCATTTATTCACCATTCTCATTCATCCCACAAGTTCAAAACCATAACTAAAGCATGAATAGTCATAGGTAAACTATGGGAAACATTCTTCAATAGCAAACATTCAAAACCCTCAACCCATGTTTCAAAACCATCACCAATACCATATGAACAATACTTGAAAACATATGCTTGTAACAAATTTGCTATTAGGGAAGAGTAACATACCTGAAATACCCAAGATTATGGAGAGAATCTAACCTTTGAGCCCTTAGATGACCTACTTCTTGGAAACCCTAAGTATGGATGCTTGAGAGACTTGAGAGAGAAGAAAGAATATTTGGAGTGGGTTATCAATAAAAATAGGGCCCCAAGTATGTTTATAGGTTGTAGGTTATTATTGTGATGAGGGCAATATATGTAAAATACCCTCATTTAAGAAGATGAAAAAATAAATTGTTACTCGTTACGGGCCTCATAACAACTCGTCATGACTCATTGTCAAGACAGTGTCACCAGGCACACACACTGTTGTCCTTATGACTCGTATACCATGGCTTATAATGGAACCTGCGACTCGTAGGGTCCAGTCATAGTCAACACAGAAATTAATTAGGATAAATATTGGACACCCTATAATTTGCACAAAACGACTCATAACGAGTCCTCACGACTCGTAGTGAGCCGCTCATACTCAGAGCAGAACTTAGCCACATACACACACTATTTAGGCTATGATTAGAGTCCAACGACTTGTCATGGATCTTTACTTCTCATTTTCCAAAGTCGTACTTAAGATAACAACTCAAGCATCATTCACTGGACACCTTACGACTAGGGACTTATAACCTGTTAAGACACCCTACGACTCGTAAGATGAGTCATAGTCAGGACAGTGAGGATAAAATTTTAGAAATTTTCAAGGACCACATAGAGAAATTGCGTTTAATAGATCCTCAACTCAAGAAAAAATAAGTCGGCTATACAATGTATATAAATTTAATTTTCAATACCTTTTTTTCTTTGTTCTATAAATTATCGTTTAATAGTCCTACACAAATGATGGGAATAGGGACCGATTCTTCAAATTTTGTTGGAAATTACATGAGATGACCCCATAGTGGGTGACTTTACTTTTTAACCCCCATAACAAAAGTTTTAAGGACTAATCGTCCTTTCTTTTTATATATAGAACAAATATATTTTTGCCCTCTACACTTCAAATGTTTTTGCACTTTCCATGCTCAATTGTCTCTCAACTTTTATTTTTTATTTCTTCTTTTATTTTTCCTCTTTTTTATTTTTCTTGATTTTTATTTTTTTTACTACAACTTTTATTTTTTATTTTTTCCTTTTTTCTTCCCTTTTTTTTGAATATTATTTTTTCTCATTTCTCTACTATTTTCTTTTTCTTTTTTTTTTTTAAATTCCTTTGTCTCAAACTTTATTTTTCTTTTGTCTTTTGTTTTTATATTTTTTCATTTTTTCATTTTTCTCAAACTTTATTTTTATTTTTTCCTTTTCCTTTTTGTTTTTCTCTATCTTTATTTTTTTTTACCTTTTCTTATTTTTTTCTCAACCTTTACTTTTTCATTTCTTTTTTTTCTTCTCTTTTTTCTTTTTTCTCAACTTCTATTAAATTTTGCTGATGAACAGAAAGTTGGATAATTCACAAAAATAAAATTCTTTCATTGACATTGAAGTAAATTAAGGGCGTGACTTAATGTTTGGAAGTCCTATGGGATAAGTCTTTCCCCTAAGGCAAGAGTTGCATAACATTACATAAATCAAGACATAATATGGTAGTGCCAAATCTTGCCCATGGAGTGTAACTTATTGTTTTAAAGTCCTTGAGTTAAGTCATGTTTCCGAGGCAAGAGTTATAGAACATCTCATATATCAAAACACAATGTGGTAGTGTCAATTCTTTCCTGTGGGGCATAACTTGTTAGTTGAAAGTCTTTGGGCTAAGTCTTGTCTCTAATACCATAGTTATAGAACATCTCATAAATCACAACACAATGTGGTAGTGTCAACTCTTGCCCATGGGACATAACTTGTTATTTGAAATTCCTTAGGGGCATAACTTGTTGTTTGGAAACCATCCAAGAAAAGAAAATAAAAATAATAAAAGTTGAGGAAAAAGAAAAAAATAAAGAAAAAATATTTTAAGATCAAAGAAAATTAAAAAGAGAAAAACAAAAAAATAAAGGTTGAGAAAAAATGAAAAAAAAGACAAAGAAAAAATAAAAAATAAAAAACAAAGAAAAAACAAAAGGAGAAAAAAATATTAAAAATTAAAAGTTGAAAGGAGAATAGAATAAAAAAGTACAGGTTAAAAAAAAACTAAAAAAATCAAAGTAAAATTAAAATTAAACAAATAGAAGTTTAAAAATAAAAAAGCGTACAGAGTTGTGCAAAAATATTTACTTCATGAAGGGACAAATAGGTATTTATTCTATATATATATAAAAAAAAAAGAAAAAAGCAGGGCTAGTTTTGTAGGACTTTTCTTATGGCGAACAAAAATACAAAACCACCTAAATATGGAGGACAAAAAAGTAAAACCACTTAATATGGAGGCTATTTCTATAGTTTACCCATAATTTTGTGGTTGTCACATCCCCAACCTAATAGAGGAAAGACATCAAAGGATCTATATAACCACCTAGACAAACCCTATATCTCATGCTGAAAATATAAACTCATAAATGGTGAAATAACATAACTAACAATATCCATATACATATTGTAGATCATATGTATGAATTGGACGGTACACTGGGCAAGACAATACAACTAATATGATATTATTCTAAGAATCCTCTAAATAATTTGTATCTACATAACTAATAAGTGGTCAGGATGGAGCCCTGACAAACGTAATTATAACATATTTACTAAGACAAATCATGGGTTCTAGGCATCTGACAACTCCATATTTGAGAAGGATAGGATGTGCACAAATCTTATCTTTACTTTTTCTTGGGTATAGAGGTCATTTTCAATAGTTGCCCAGGTCAAGGGAAATATCTTTTGGTTAACAACTAGAACATACCCAGTAAAATCCTACAAGTGAGGTTTGGGGAGGGTAAAGTATACACAGATCCTACCACAACCTAGAAGAGGTAGAGAAGTTGTTTTCAAAGGAAACTCGATTCAAATTTAGCAAATTCAGGTATAAAAAAGAGGAAAATATGACAACTAACAAGGAAACAATACAACATCTATCAAAAAAATAATTCTCAACTACCTACTAACCTATATACCTTGATCCACGACTTACATACCTTTCTATCTTAGGTACGATCATGACCTCAATATGCTGAAGTTGTGTCATGTCCTGTCTAATTACTTCCTCCATTTTTTCTTTGGTCTTTATCTCCTAACTCTTGATATAGCCAAACTCTAAAACCAACTTGATGGCACACCTCCTCTTCAAATGTGTGAACCATCTCAGCCTTAGTTTTCTCATCTTGTCCATCATGGAAGTAGCTCCTACTTTATTCAGTATAAATTTGTTTCTAAAAATATCTCTTCAAGTATGACACACATCCATACACGCATCCTTATTTTCTTTAAATTCATCTTTTGAATGGACAAGTCCGTAACTATCAACATTCTATTTTTGTATAATAATTTTGATCTAGCTTATGAATAACCTTTTAAGTATTTATAATGCATTTTTATCTCACAGTACCTTAGAAGTGAACTACTATTTCTCTCACTCTACTCTACTATGGCATGCTACATCATCATTGTCAAACTTGATAATATTAAATTTTGACGAATGAATTTATGCTTGATTACATTGCAGGAATTTCAGACAAAGAATATTCAAAAGAGTTTGTTAATGCTAAAAAAGGAAGAAGTATTTCAGAAGTTTCAAAAATGAAAAAAGGTTGGAAGTGCTTGATTCATGGGATTCCTGCGTCTCTATCCTTAATATAGTTTTTGATTAGTTAGAATTTCCTTTTAGTCTTTACTTATTCTTGAAAATTTAATATTTATTGTTCCTTTTTCTAAGAAGAAAAATCTTTTGGGTTACCTTCTATGACTATCTCCAATGGATAGTAGTAGTTTAATCACTGCTATATAAGTATTGAAAGACAAAAATAAGAGACATACCTTTGTCTTCACCCTCTCTAGTTCTTTGTTCTATTTTATAAAAGCTGTATTCGCTTGAAGTTTATTATGTATTCGAAAAGAGGACAGGGAAACACATAATTGGTGAGGCATTGTATCAAAGTGAGAAATAAAGAAAAAGAGTGTGAGTAATAACCAAAAAGCTTGACTCAATCCTTGTACTTTGATTTATTCACAAAGAGATAATAGAATTCCTTGCAACCCAAAGGGCTGGAGTAAGAACTATTAGGGGTCCAATTATTATAAAATATCTGGTGTTATTTATTTTCAGAACTTTGTTTCCTGAACTTTACATTACTGTGTCAATAGTTGACCGTCTATCTAAGGAAATCGATTGTCTGATCGAAAAAGAGTAATTCACCTCCTCCCCGTTACTACTTTCAGTTAGTATCAAACCAAGAACTCACAGTAATTTAATAAATAACAAATAAGAAAAAAACATGGCCTAAACTATTGTTGGAGCTCTATTCTCAAAAGGAACATCCCAAACTAGACCTCCTCACTTCAATGGAAAACACTTCTCTTATTAAAAAATAAGGATGGAAACTTTCATCAAGTCCTATAATGTCAAAGTATTGAAGGTGATAAAAATTGGTGATTTTTCACTTGTCTCCACAAACCATTGACAAAGATGGGAAGAAACCAAAAAATAGTGAAACATCTACTGACAACATTCCATCTCTGGAGGACTACACAGATGAACAAATAAAGATTATCCAGATCAACTTTAAGTCAAAAAATATGTTGTACTATGCCATCGGTAGTGGAAAGTATGAGAATATCTCCTGATGTGAAATTGGCAAAGCAATGTGGAATAAATTGAAAGTGACATATAAAGGAACTGAGAAAGGCAAATTAACTTTTGTGAGTTTATTAGTCTATGGCTATGAACTTTTCAAGATGAAGGATGGAAAATCCATGGAACAAATATTTACCAATGTGGAAAAAAATATTGTAGAGTAAAAGTTGCAGGAAAAACCTATCCTGTAGCAGATCAGATCATCAAGATTCTCAGATGTTTGCCTCCTCACTAAATTTCTAAGATTGCGGCTCTTGAAAGTATGAACTTAAATAAAAATGACCTATGATGAAGTGAAAGGAGATCTCATCGCCTTTGAAAAATCTCATCTAAATAAGAAAGATCAACTATAAGAGAAAAAGAAAAAAATTATGGCCTTCAAGGCTAAGATGAAGAAGAATATGATGCCTTGGATTCAGATGAACTTGATCTCATCACTAGGATAATTGTATACAACTGCAAGAGATTCAGGAATCAAAAAAGGAAAAAATAAATTACTCAAAGGGGAAAAAAATATTGACTATGACAGGAATTAAGTTAAGTGTTATAACTGTGGTAGATATAGTCATATTGCTTATGATTATTCAGAAGCTAGAAGAGGACTCTCTAAAAGAAGTCAAAAGGTTTTCAGTTACTGGAGTTATAAAGAATAATCAAATCATGAAAATGACACCATTAGAGATTGTTGCTTTATGGAAATTGAAGAATCTAGTCAAGTAAGAACAAACTACTATAATGAATGTTCAAAATTACAAAAATCTGCTAGACCTTTTCATAGCTGATTTGAATAAAGCTTAAGATGAAAAAAAGGCTTTATTAAGAAAGAAGAGACTAGAAACTTAAACTTGAAGTTTGTGAAATTGAAACAAATTATTTGCAAGAAGAATTTGATGATTTAAAAATTAAAATTAATAGCTTTGAAAAATCTTTCAGTCACAGTATTTTAAGATCTAATTAATCGACTAATACAACTAAGTCAACTAACAAATATGACAGTGGTATTTGTGATAATAGGTTTTATATCTTTGAAAATATCAATGGCCAACTAACTCTAGTAAGTCGATCAAAATGAGAACTCATAGTCAAAATAGTATATATTATAGATGTAGCACCTCAAATTTTGGTCCTTGGAAAATCCTGAGCTTTGAGCTCACTGCCCAACCTACGACTTACAATATGAGTCATAAGGTCTTTATATAGATCTTAAAGACCCCAATCATAGCCAGACCAGTGTGCTAGACTGAAGTGTTTGCTGTGACTATGACTAAGGGTCATAAATCATAAAGACTCTATACAAGTTGTATAGTCCCAAACAGTAGTCTGACCAGTAAAGTTGGCCTAAGTTGCTGCCTTGATCATGACTAGACTCAACGAGTCATAATGACTCTACATGAGTCGTAAGGTGCCAACCATAGGGTGACCAGTAAGTACCCAAAAGCTTCTGTCTTGATTACAACTAGGACCCTACAAGTGTAGGGTCACTTGATGAGTCGTATAGTGACCCGCAGTCACTAACGATAATTTTTCAGCTTTTAATGAAAGACAATTTAGATATTTCCTTCTTTCCCCACGTAGAATCCTCATATATAAAACACCTTTGGGGTGTTATTTTCAACACTTATCAATCATAAACACTCACTCAAACTCTCTCAAATTCCAAAGGCAAGAATAAGCTAGAGTTTTAAGAAATTGGCATCTAGAGCTTTCCAGGATTTATTTCTCTTCGTAAATCTTAATATATTAGGCATGTTACTCTTTCCCAAGTATTATTTTGTTAAATCATGTGCTTTAAATTATTATTCAAGTGGTTTAAATGTTGACTTTGGAATGTGGGTTGAGGTTTGAAGGATTGTTTTTCTTAAACGATATTCCCATGGTTTTTTGTGTCACTTTACATAGTTGATCGATGGTTTTAAAATTGTGGGGTGCATAGGTCATCTTGGGTGTATTTATATGTCCAAACACTGCTATTCACCCATATTTGGACTTATTTTTTAGAATAAAAATTGTGTTAACTATATTGAATTGTGAGCTAAATTATGTTTCGTGGCTAACCGATGTGATTAGAGATACAGGGTAAATTTTCCATAGATTCAGATGAAAATTAGATCCATATCATAAAGATGTGAAAGACCGTGTTGATCACATCCAAGAACATGTGTAGATGCATGAGAGCAAGGATAAAATAAAGAAGATGAGGAATAACAAGAATTAAGAGAAGAAATAGAGTAAAATTCCAGTGACGCGACGATAACTCGATGCGTCACATCCACTAGTAAATGTTGTGACTTAGCCAAAATTTCATGAGTAACTTCCATTTCATTGACGCAAAGTCAACACATCACGTCGATGTGTGAGTTTGGAGACTTAGTCAAATTTGAGATGATAATTCTAGTGACACGATGGGATGTCAACGCATCGTGTGTTGAAGAATTTGACTTAGTCAGAAATTTTAAGACAAATTCTAGTACATCAATGCGGTGTTGACGCAACCGTTGGCTAGATTGACACGATTAGTAACGCATCGTGTCAAGTGTGCAGATCTGGTGAAATTTTCCCAAGTATAAAAGAAACACGTGAACACAATTCTAAATATTTTTTGGCAAGCATAGCAGCGGCGGAAAAGCATAGAATTCTTTATTTTAGGGTTCTTATTATTTATTTTGAACTTCTTTACTTTAAGATTAATTTTGGGTATGATTATTTACTTATTTTTGATGTTTAATTCAAACATGAGTGGATAAATACCCCAGTTCTGGGGTTGAGGCCAAGAACATGATTACTCTTTGATATTCTTTATAGTAGTTTCTTTTTGGATTATCATCTGGGTTGTTCTTAATTTCTCAAGCTTACTATTTTAATGAGTCACCACCATTAGAATAAATTTATATTTTTATGTGAATTCGGAAGGAGAATCGTGGGATAGAACGAAGAAATTAAGGAGCAAGGTTCTTACATTTTTATAAACTAAGGGATTTGAATTAGTATCTAGGATAGGAATATACCTAGAAGCCTTGTTTTGTTCAATTGTAAGAAGATTACTTTATGAATCTAGAATAATTGTTGTATTCAATAGATAGAAGATTTAAGGTCGGGAGACCAAAATCGTAGCCTAAACCTTGCGAACCGACAACCCGATAACTAATTAGACTGCTATAAAAATATAGAATTGTATAATTATTTGGAAAGCCTCAACCCTGGAATTCCTATCATTATTGTTTACAACCGTTGCTTGCTTTGCTCTAGTCATAAACTTTTATTTCTTATTTATTAATTTATATTTTTATTCTTAATTTCAAAAGCATCTTGATACTTTACAACACTTACTACTCATTGTCTAAAACTAAAAGTTGGTTAAATTTCTAGTTGCTTAGTCCTCATGAGAATGACATCTGATTGTCTAAATCACTATATTACTTGTATGATTACGTGAACTTGCGTGTGCGTCTGAGTCGCAATAAGTTTTTGGCGCCATTTTCCGGGACTAGTATAATTAGTAAATTGCTAAATTTTTGATTTTTGATATTAAGTTTAAGTGTTAACAACTTGATCTTAGCGGCAGATGTTTTACAGGTTTAGCTAAATAGAGGACTGGTGAGAGACAAAGAATTATTAGAGCCTTTTGCAGAACCAGAATGGATCTTTCAACAAAGGTAAAGAATGGCTGAACAAAGAAATGATCCGGTTGATCTAAATGTCGAAAATATCCCACCTCCGATTATTCCAGTTGTTCCTGCTCAACCAGCTGCTAGATTTGTTCATGAAGTGGCAATCCCACTCATGAACTATATGACAAACAATATTTGTAAGCCCAAACCAGGTGGTTGATTTGAATTAAAGAAGAATATGGTGCAATTGCTGAACTCAATGGGGCAATTTCATGGCCTTTCACATGAAGATCTGCAGTAGCACATACAGACCTTCCTAGAAATAAGCGATACTTGCATTCATAAAGGGGCGAGTTTTGATTATGTCAGATTAACACTCTTTCCTTTTTCCCTAATGGGGGAAGCAAAAGGGTGGTTACATGCTGAACCACCACTCTCCATCACTTCATGGAAAAATTTAGCTCGGAAATTCCTTATTCAATTCTTTCCATATGGGAAGCCTGAACACTTGAGGAGTGAGATCTTGAGTTTTAGATAGAAAGAAGGAGAGAATCTCTACCAAGCTTGGGAGAGATTTAAGGGTATGCTAAGAAATTGCCTTCACCATCATTAGTCCAACGATGTTCTTGTTCATACTTTCATTAAGGGATTGGAGCCAAATATGAAGATTCTCTTAGATTCATTAGCAGGTGGACAGGCTCTCAAAAAGATGTATGAAAACTTGTTCACTTTGCTGAATTAAATTTCACAAGGGAATCCTGACTGACATGTTGATTTAAGAAGTACTCCAAGGAAGGTTGTAAGGGTATTGGAGGTAGACTAGTTCACCGCATTACAAGCACAGTTTATAGCAATGCAAAATCATATGATTACTCAACTCAATAACATAAAGTTGGGTGTTATAAAAATAGCAGTCATAATGAATGCAATCTAGCAGGCAAATTCTTGGTGTAAAGTTTGTGGAAGTGGTGAGAATGAAACAGATGTATGTACTGTTAATCTAGATTCTATCAACTACGTAGGAAATACGAATTGGCAGGGATAACAAAATTTTGGTAACACGTATAATCCCAGCTGGAGGAACCATCCCAATTTCTTATGGGGTGGAAATCAGGCATAAAATGTAAATTAGTACAAGGGACTAGTGCAACCAAATCAATAACTGACTCAGAATAATCAGGCGACTGCTCAAGCTAGCAATATAGAGGAGTTAATGAAGTAGTTCATGGCTCAACAAGCATAGTTTGCAGTAAAAATAAAGACTCAACAGGCATATTTTACAGCAGAGTTGAAGAGTCAACAATTGCTTATGAGAAATCTAGATTTGCAACTAGGTCAAATTGCAGGAGCACAAAATACAAGACCTCAAGGAGCATTACCTAGCGATATAGAGGCAAATCTTACGCAGGTGAATGCGGTTACAACAAGGAGTGGGCTACAAACTAAGGAGACAGTTCAGGAGCAGGCGAGTCACACAGTCACCGATGACAGTTCTAAAGACAATATAGAGAAAGCAGTCAAGGAAAAAATGGAAAGTGATAAAATTCATGTGGAGAAGAAGACTCTTCCCTTACCCTTTCCTCAAAGGGCAAGGAAACATCAAGAGAAAGTGAGTTATAAGAAGTTCTTAGATCTTCTAAAGTAGGTTCAAGTAAATCTTCTTCTTGTTGACATTCTCTAGAGTGTGCGAAAATATGCAAAATACTTGAAGGATATAGTTGCAAATAAGAACCAGTTGACTAAATATGCTACAGTTGCACTTATTGAGGAGTGCATATCCAAGATTAAAAATAAATTACCCACAAAGCTAAAGGACCTAGGTAGTTTTACTTCGCAGATTACCATCGGATAGACCATTAGTACTCGTGGATCGTGTGATTTTGGGGCTAGCATCAATCTTATGCCCACATCGTGGTATCGGAAGATGGGTCTTGGGAGTCCCAAACCCACTACTATTGTTTTGCAGTTGGAAGATAGGTCCTTTTTAAGTCCTGATGGTATTATCGAAGATGTCTTGGTGTAAGTGGGATCCTTAATCTTTATGGTGGATTTTATAATTCTTGACTTTGAAGCTGATCCTGTTGTTTCATTTATTTTGGGATGACTTTTCTCAGCAACAGAACAATCATTATTGATGTAGCGGCAGGGAAAATGATAATGAGAGCGCACTATAAAGTGGAGGTTTTTGATGTGTATAACGCATTAAAATTTCCAGCTATATATGAGGAGTTGTTGGCTATATCTGTTATCGATTTCAAGTCTGATTAGAGGCAGCTATTGTCAGATGATCCCTTATAGCGAGATTTAGTAGGTCGTGATCTTTATGGGGATGTGGAAGCATTGGCATTAGTCCAAGTCATGAATTCAGCGGTCATTGAAACAAGAAAAATGCCTTTTGAGCCATTAAATAGGCTAATTGGTCCATCCTCCAAAGCTTTAATTGATGAAGCTCTAAAATTAGAGCTTAAGGTTCTTGCTCCTTACTTGAAATATGTTTACCTTAGTGATAATCATACCTTTCTTATTATTTTATCTGTAGAATTATCTAATATGCAGGTACAGAAAGCAATGATAGTGTTGAAAAGAAGAAAGAAGGCTATCGGTTGGCAAATTTCTAAGATTACATGAATAAATCTAGCTTTTTTTCATGCACAAAATTCACATGGAGGAAGGTTTCAAGACAAGAGTGTAGCAATAACGCAGGTTGAATCCAGTGATGAAAGACGTGTTGTGGAAAGAGGTCATTAAGTTGCTCGATAATGGGATTGTTTATCTAATTTTAGACAACAAGTGGGTGAGCCCAATACATTGTGTACCAAAGAAAGGAGTGATGTATGTGGTTACTAATGAAGCAAATAAGCTAATCCCCACTTGTATGGTGATTGGATAGAGAATTTGTATCGACTATCGGATGCTAAATGAAGCCATAAGAAAGGATCACTATCCTATTTTTTTCATTGATCAGATGTTGGATAGGTTGGCAGGGCAGGAGTATTATTGTTTTCTTGATAGTTACTCAGGCTATAATCAAATCACCATTGCTTCCGAGGATCAAGAGAAGATGACTTTTACTTGCCCATACAGTTCCTATGCCTTCAGACGTATGCCTTTTGTCCTCTGCAATGTACCTACGATATTTCAGAGATGTATGATGGAAATATTCTATGACATGGTGGAAGAATTTGTTGAGGTATTCATGGATGATTTCTCTATTTATGGTGATTCTTTTGATAAATGCTTGCAGAATTTAGATCGAGTCCTAGCTCGATATGAAGAGATAAATTTGGTGTTAAACTGGGAGAAGTTCCACTTTTTGGTAAAGGAAGAAATCGTCCTAGGCCATAAAGTGTTATGCAGAGAACTTGAGGTAGATCGAGCTAAAATTGAAGTGATTGAAAAGTTGGCACATCCAGTCACAGTTAAAGGAGTGCAAAGCTTCTTGGGGCATGCAGGTTTCTACAAGCGTTTCATTTAGGATTTCTCGAAGATTGCAAGCCCGATGTGTAAACTGTTAGAAAAAAATGCCAAGTTTGATTTTGGGGCAGATTGTAAAGAAGCATTTGAGTAGCTAAAAAAGTAGCTGATTAAAGCACCTATTTTGATTTCTCTAGATTGGGAATTACCATTAGAACTGATGTACGATGCTAGTGATGTGGTTGTAGAAGCTGTTTTGGGTCAAAGAAAATACAGGGTATTTCGCTCTATTTACTATGCTAGTAAAGTCTTGAACGATGCCCAAATAAATTATACAATTACTAAAAAAGAGATGTTATTGGTGGTGTATGCATTTGATAAATTTAGAGCATATTTGGTGGGCACAAAGGTTATTGTTCACACTGACCATGTGACCATCAAATATCTTTTCAATAAAAAGGATGCAAAGCCTCGATTGATCCGGTGGATTTTTTTATTATAAAAGTTTGACTTAGAGGTTCGCGATCGTAACGGAGTAGAAAATCAAGTTGTAGACCATTTGTCAAGGTTAGAAGCTCATGATCATGTTGTTAATGACTCTATCTACATTCAGGAAGAGTTTCTGGGTGAGAAATTATTATCTATAAAGGAGTGTGAAGTTCCTTGGTATGCAGACATTGTAAATTTGTTGGCAAATAACTTTTATCCTCCTGAAAGTACAATTTAATAGAGGAAGAAACTGCTTCATGATTCTTGGGCTTTTATATAGGATGAGCCTTATCTTTTCAAGCAGGGTCCGGATGGTATTATATAAAGATGTATTCCGGAAGCTGAATTTGCACAAGTACTACAAGAGTGTCATTCATTCCCTTATGGTGGCCATCATGGGGGTGAAAGAACCGCAAGAAAAGTGTTGCAATCTGGTTTTTTTTGGGCAACATTGCTTTAAGATGCAGTAGCTTTTGTAAATAGTTGCAATTAATGCCAAAGGTTGGGAACGATTTCAAGGAGTCATGAGATGCCCCTAAACAACAACCTAAAAGTGGAAGTATTTGATGTTTAGGGGATTGATTTTATGGGACTATTCCCACCATCAAATGGTAATTTGTACTTCATAGTGGCAGTTGATTATGTATCCAAATGGGTGGAAGCTGCAGCTTGTCCTACTAATGATGCAAGAGTAGTGCTGAAGTTCATAAGGAAGCAAATATTTTCCAAGTTTGGCACTCCAAGAGCTATAATTAGTGATGGAGGTACGCACTTTATTAACACTTGGTTCAAGAATCTTTTATATAAATATGGTGTTAGGCACAAGGTGGCTACTGCGTATCATCCATAAACGAGTGGACAATTTGAGGTTTGTAATTAGAATATCAAGCAAATACTGTAGAAGACAGTTAATGGGCAACAAAAGAATTGGGCCGAAAAGCTAGATGATGCATTGTGGGCGTACCAAATAGCTTATAAGATGCCTATTGGTCCTTCCCCATATCATTTGGTATACGGGAAACTTGTCATTTACCTATTGAGCTTGAGCATCAAGATTATTGGGCTGTTAAAAAGTTGAATCTTGAGATGAAAACCGCAGGAAAGAAGAGATTGTTGCAGCTTATTGAATTAAATGAATTTTTCCTCAATGCTTATGAGAACGCAAAGCTGTACAAGGAGAAACTAAGAGATGGCATGATAGACAGATTCAATATAGAGTGTTTGAACCCGGACAACTTGTTTTACTATTTAATTTGAGATTAAAGTTGTTTCCGGGAAAATTGTGGTCTAAGTGGTCTGGACCTTTCGAAGTAGTACAAATGACACTTCATAGAGCGGTTGAATTGTGGAATAAAGAGAAGACTGAGAAGTTTCTAGTGAATGGACAACGTGTTAAGCATTACTTGGTTGATCATGGAGACAAGCACAACGTGCCTATCACTTTTGTTGAGGAGTGAGACTAAGCTAAGTTGTACCACAACGTAAAATAAGGCATTATATGGGAGGCAACCCACATATGTAATGTAATAGGTAGTTTAATTTTTAGTTGATAAGGACAAAAAGAAAAATACAAAAATATGAGTCATACGACAACGTAAAATAAGGCGTTATGTAGGAGGCAACCCACTTTTTCTTACATGATTTTGTTGTTTTTGATTGATATGTAGAAACGAGAAACGTGGTTGAGATAGAGAAAATGAGAAGAGGGTGAACATCAAACTTTGATAAATAGGTGATACATGGTGAAAAAGGTAAGGGGTAAGAAAAGATGTCTTAAAATTTGGTAAATTAAGCCTTAGAAATTTTTTTGGATGCAATTTCCAGTGGATCGATACTAAGTTAACGCGTCACGTTGATGTGCATCATTCCCACACTTAGAAAAATTTTCTAAGGCTATTTCCAGTGAACTGGCACGATGTCAATACGTTGCGTCAGCCCTGTCAATGCGTTAACCATCATGCCGTATCGGTGGTTATACAGGTAACACTTAGAATAATTAGTTGATACAACTTCCAGTGTAACGATGCGAACTTGATGCGTTACTTAACTTCTTCAACGTGATACCAAATGGGTTGCATCGTCTACACCATCGGTAAAAAAATTAAACCTGATTTACTCCGACTATAAATACTCCATCCCACTCATTTTTCACTTTCCCCCTTCTAAAACCTAGCAGCCACGCCAAAATTCCTCCAACCTCAAAATAAATTCTTTTATTTAACTTCCTTGTGGTGCCAAGAAATAATCTCACTCTTTCTTTTCCTAATCAAGTTCAAGGTAAGTTTTCCACTTTTTATTTGATCAAGTTGTCATTAGTTGTTAGCATGATTTGATTTATTAGTGACTGATGATATATATAGTGGCCTAGTCTTGATTTATGGAACTTAGAGGATAAATGGCATGTATACTTAAATTAGTGGTAATGATTGGTGTGATTAAGAGGTTTAAACTAAATTCAATTAGAAGAATCTTTGTGGGTAACATTTGGAGGATTGGTGATTTGTGTACATAGGAGTCCAAAATGGTGAATGTTAGAAATTATTAGGCTGTATTGTTAAGTTCTTGTGTAGAAATTAGTGTGGGTGATGCAATTCTGTGGGGGATATTGTCTGCTACGTTGAAAAAACAAATTGCTCTCTACTGTGATCTATGTCTTACATGTTATATTTGCTAGACAGACGAGTTATTTCACTACACCATGAGATGACTTTCAATAATTTAGGATGTCCCTTATTTACTACATAATAGCAACTAAGTGTGGGGTAGATTTCGATCTCACACCACCTTAGTAATGGCTATAAATTTCTTAACTAGGTGCTATTTATGTGAGATTAGGTTTAACATGTGAATAAACATAGGTGAAAGTGTTGAAGAGAGGTAATATGCTAATGAATGCCTGTTTGCTCTATACAAGTTAGCAGCCACAGTGTTAGTGTGATGAGATTTGTTTAAATTGCCATATCCATGAGACAAAATTTTTGTTTAATGCTGGAAAATTGATGATGGGAAATGTATGTGAACAAAGGAAGTCTGAGTACCTTGATGCACTTGCATATGAACTTGAGCTAGCAACTAAGTGTGGGGTAAATTTCACACTTAGTGGTTGCTAGTGCCTAAGGTGCTTGCTTGATGTGTCTGTGGGCTGTTATATTTGATAGGTACAATGTCTAGCAATCAACAAAGGTGCAAGGGGAAGAATCTAGTTGGTACATCTGAGCCCAGGCACAAGAGGAGTCATCAAGCTGATTATGTGCCCTCAGCCCCACATATTCCCCGGGGTCAAAGAGGTTCGGGACTAAAGCCGTGGTTGAATTAGGGCGAAAATGGTACTCTAACATAAAGAGTCGAAGTATTTAGCTCATCAATTCATTGACAGAGCAAGTCTGATGGAAGAGTATCCTAGCATGATGCGAAGAATGGAGGCCCTGTACATGAATTTCCTTTGCGAACAATAAGTTGACTGCAACTTAAGCCTTGTGAGGGAATTTTATGCTAATTGGAACCCAAAAAACTCTGAGGTTGAGGTACGGGGTCATGTGATCACTTTTACTGCTAATACTATGAATGAGCTACTAGGTACACCCTTTGTGGATGTGGAGCCATTGAACAGGATGATTATTGAGCCATTATATTAGCTCATCCATTTTCTTCTTTACGGCACTCGTTCGACAGCTACGTGGATTTGACATAAAGAGGGTGGTACTCATGTATCCCTCCTATTTGCTCATTTGAACAGGGAGGCTCGTTTATGGGTGAAAATCATTTATGCCTGCTTTGTTCACGGTACTCATTTGATGAAGGTGACTTGTGATAGGGTTTGTATCATCTATGCTCTAATGCATGAAGATGTGGAGTTGAATGTTGGTGCTATTATCTTTTCTATGATGAGGAAAGCTAGATTTTTGGGGGGTCGTAGATATGGTTTCAATGGGTTACTGACTAGATTTCTGAGGCAGCAGGGTATGTCCGAGGAGGAGTTTGATTATAGACCACCTGTTGGTCACAGGCCATTAGATTTTCCCTGCACTAAGGGACCTATTCCTCATGGCGTAAATTTAACTATGCTCGAGCGTCAGGCTCGGAATAATGAGATCACTGCTCGTATGTATGGGCTCACTATGTTGAAGCTGAAGACTGAGGGGCATCCAGCCACCCAAAAGGAGATTTGTGCGTTTGAGTCAGACTACCCACTAGGAATACTTGGACTATGCTGCGAATTGGCCTAGATTTTAATGATCCATTGGATGATGACATCCCCACAAATAAGGAGAGAAGCATGGGTTATTCTGATAATGAGTCTGTAGATGAAGACCAGTCGAATGATGGTGACTTAGGTGATGACTTTGGTGACGATGACGGTGCTGATGATGATGTGATGGCTTTGGTATTATTTGACTTAGCAGGGAGTACGACGCCACCCTGCGTTATGCTTATTGCTAGCACTGGGATAGTTTTAAGTTTAAGTGTAGGGTGGTTGATCTTTGATCTTTATCCTTATCTCTTTCATCTTTTTCTGTTATGTTTTTATGTTTTGTTGGATTGTAAGTTGACAATTTGAAGTATTGCCTTCTTTGGCAAGATTATTGCCCTCTTTGGCAAATTTAGGTTAAAGTATTCTAGTTTAAAATGTGTTTTATTTTCACCCTTTATGGTAATTTTTAGATTACAGTAATTGTGTGTGCCCTTTTTTGCAATTTTCATTTTTTGTATTGTCATAGTTAGTTTCCCTCCCCTATGATAGATGGATGACGACCGTCTTAAGGGGATTGCATATTTAGAAGCTGGGAAAATGATAGGACCGCAATTGCGACCTTTGAGAAATGTTGTGTGTTGGGCAAGATGTTTTATTTTGTGACTATAAATGAAAATATGTTGAAACAAATTAATGAGATATTTTTACATGTTAAATCCTAACAAGTGTAGTTTGATTTGACTGGCTTAATGTTGAATTTGATAAAGAGAAACATCGGAAAACGTAAGGATCTGACTTAATTCTTAGCATGCACCGAGTGAGTATTTGTTTATATTCTACATGTATAGGAATGACTAGAACTTGCCTGGTGTGTTTACAAAGCGAAATAAAGGGTGTTGGGTGTAGGAAGTGATTTAGACATTTCTTTGTTAACCGAATTGTAAAGACTTTATTTACCTACCCTTATGCATGACCTTAGTTAGCCCCGTTGAGCCTATAGACTGATTTCTTTGGTAGCCACATCCATAGATGAATCTTTTCTTTGATAGACCTTAATTCGATCCATAGTTCCTAAGCGCTCTAATACAAAAAATAGAATAAGAGGGGAATGTGAAAATCAAGAATAAAAAATGTGAAAGTGAAGCTCCTAAAGAAGTGTTCATTGTGTGTTTAATTGTGACGGTTAGGAGTTAGAAAAAAATGTGATGAAAGTTTCAGTTATTGTTGCCCGAGTTTTGTTATAATGAACTTGTTTTGGCCCTGGTCCATTTAGGACAATGTGCACCTTAACCAAGGCAAATTGTTTAGGTTGAGGGTTGCTACTATAGGGGTGTGTAACAAGAATTAGGGTGTGAAGAAAAGTTGAGAATTGAATTATGGTTTTAAAAAAAGTACTCCTACCGTATTGTTGTTAATGTGCTAAAAAAAAAGATTGAGGTGAAACAATGGATGTGTATAGATAATAAAATCAAAATTTGGGTTGATAAAATGTGATTTTGATTGAAGATGGTTATGTATTAAAGTGCTTAGGGAGATTAGTAACTATTTCCCAAGTAGTTCCTACCCGTCCCTTAGCCTGCATTACAACCATGAAAGACCTAATTGATCCTACATTTCAACATCCAACTATTAATGTAGTATTACACTAAGGGCAAGCTTATGGTTCATCACCTATTATGTATGAATTCTTTGTTGTGAGCGAGTGATTGAATTTTGATATTCCCCATATGATAAAGATTGAAAAATTATGAATGATATGGGGAAAATATTCTTATTGTGAGGATGCATGTGGATAAAAGTCCGGACTACTAATTGTGTTGCTTGATTGCGTACATTTATTGAGTTTGCCAATGAATTGAATGTCACTGTTGGGATGATGAAGTGTGAAATAAAGTGTTCATGTGCCCAACGCTAGCATGATTCATAAGTTGTGATTAGAAGGTTTGGTGATTGTGTTGCTTGAAGTTGTTCGAGGACGAGCAAGGTTTTAAGTATGGGGTGGTGATCTTGGGCATATTTATATGCCTAAACACCGCTATTAACCCATATTTGGACTTGTTTTAAGAATAAATATTATGTTAATTATATTGAATTGTGAGCTAAATTATGTTTCGTGGCTAATCGATGTGATTAGAGATACCAGGTAAATTTCCCATGGATTCAAATGAAAATTGGATAAATATCATGAAGATATGAAAGACCATGCTGATCAAGTCCAATAACATATATAGATGTATGAGAGCAAGGATAAAAGAAAGGAGTTGAGAAATTATGAGAATTAAGAGAAGAAATGGAGTAAAATTTCAGTGACGCAATGCTAACTCAACGCATCGCGTTGACTAGTAAATATTGTGCCTTAGCCAAAGTTTCATGAGCAACTTCCAGTGCATCGACATGAAGTCAACGTATCGCGTTGATGTGTGAGTTTGGAGACTTAGTCAAAATTTGAGATGACAATTCCAGTGACACGATTCGATGTTTATTCATCGCGTCGTGTGTTGAAGAAATTGACTTATTCAGAATTTTTAAGACAAATTCTAGTGCATCAACGCGATGTTGACATGATGTGTTGGCTGGATCGATGTGATTAGCAATGCATCGCGTCAACTGTGCAGATCTGGTGAAATTTTTTCAAGTATAAAAGAAACACGTGAGCATAATTCCAAATACTTTTTGGCAAGCATAGCAGCAGCGGAAAAGCATAAATTTCTTTATTTTAGGGTTCTTATTATTTCTTTTGAACTTCTTAACTTCAAGATTAATTTAAGGTATGAATAATTACTTATTTTTGATGTTTAATTCAAACATAAGTGGCTAAATACCCTTGTTCTAGGGTTTAGGCCAAGAACATGATTACTCTTTGATATTCTTTATAGTAGTTTCTTTTTGGATTATCATCTGGGTTGTTCTTAATTTCTTGAGCTTACTATTTTATTGAGTGGCCACCATTATAATAAATTTATATTTCTATGTGAATCCGGGAGGAGAATCGTAGGATAGCACGAAGAAATTAAGGAGCAAGGTTCTTACCCTTTTACAAAATAAGGGGTTTGAATTAGCATTTAGGATAGGGATATACCTAGATGCCTTGTTTGGTTCAATTATAAGAAGATTACTTTATGAATCTAGAAGAATTGTTGTATCTCTGCGGGATTTGTAGCTACAATATTTAATAGATAGAAGATTTGAGGTTGGGAGACCATAATCGTAGCCTAAACCTTGCGAACCAACAACCCGATAACCAATTAGACTGCTATAAGAATAGAGAATTGTATAATTGTTTGAAAAGCCTCAACCTGGAATTCCTATCATTGTTGTTTACAACCGTTATTAATTGCTTTGCTCTAGTCTTAAACTTTTATTTCTTATTTATTAATTTACATTTTTATTTATAATTTCAAAATCATCTTGATACTTTACAACACTTACTACTCATTGTCTAAAACTAAAAGTTGGTTAAATTTCTAGTTGCTTAGTCCTCGTGGGAATGATATCTGATTGTCTAAATCACTATATTACTTGTACGATCACGTGCACTTGTGTGTACGTTTGAGTCGCAAAAATGGGCATAGTGAATAAACTAAGAGGTTGTGAATTCCCCCAATTTTGTGAGTGTTTCCAATTGAATTAGTAATAACCACAACCCAGTCTTGTGAAATTGGTTTTGAACATAAAATTATAGACATCGAACTATTCTTGAACATTGCATGGCATAACAGGCCTATTGAAATATAAATGGGTTTACGTCCCAATTGACTAAATGGGTTTAAGTCCCAATTGACTAAATGGGTATAAGTCTCGATTGACTAAATGGGTTAGAGTCTCAATTGGTTAACTATCTTAAAGTCATATTAGCTGATGGGTTAGAGTACCATTTGGCTAAATGGGTTGGAGTCCTGTTGATTTTTGGGTTATATTCCAAATGGCTAAATGGGTTGGAGACCCATGGGTTGAGGGGTTAGAGTCCCCGTTGGCTAAGTAGTTTAGTTTGGCAAAATAATAAGCTTGCAAGCGTAAGGGTATGGTGATACCTATGATATGCCTAAATGAATGACTCCTTGCATAATGGATGAGAATGTGGGTAAATGTTTTAATATATCTTAAAGGGGGTCGTTTAGCGAATCCATTAAGGTGGAGGTCCTGAGGGAACACTACCAGAAACTGTGTTTGCTAATGCGGGAGTCTAAATGATCGAGTGGTTCAAGTATTCCTTATTACTTGATCGGGTGTTCAGGTCACCCTTGATATATAACCAAGAGGTTTGAATCCCCTGTGTGTATATGTTATGATTATTCCCCGGTTCGTGCGACTACACGTACTAGGGCCCGACTAGGGGGTGAGAGCTGGGCCCATATAGCCCGTGGGTACTTTTATGATAGTTAAGCTACACAATCTAGGTTAATGTTTTACTTCATGCTAAAACTTATTCCCTATCCCAGTATGTGACATATGTATACGCATTGGATTTGACTAATTTTGAATTGTTGATCATGATATTATTTTATCCCTTACTTGAGTTATATGTTAGCGCTCAACCTGCTAACCCCTTCGAAGGTTGTATCCCTACGCGATGTAGGACTCAAAAATGCTTCTACCTCATTGCATGTTTTGGTTTTACTATGTCATAGACTATTCTATTGGTTATTTTGGCTATTATCGAGGCATGTCCCGACCTAGGATGTCTGTTAGTTTTGCTTAGAGGTTGTGTGGATTACTGTGGACTGGGAATTGGTGGTTGATGTATCTTATACTTCTTGAGCTTATCTTTATCTATTTTGTTATTTGTTTGGAATTCACTCACTGTTAGTGCATTATGTTCTGTTTGACTACGTAAAAGAGGGATCTCTTGTCCACGACACACTTGAGATACCCGTCACGGTCAGGATCTGGTTGGATCGTGACAATAGATATGATAAATATCAACGATCAACTAAATCCAGTCAGTCGACTTAATAAACTAACCATGGTTATAATATCTATTATACAGCCACTGAATAATACTCTACTTCTTCTATCATTGTGGTAAGCTTGGTCACAAATATTACAACTGTTGATTTTGCCCTAAAGATCCGGATAAATGCAATTTTTAGACCCAAAACTAAGTCAGAAAATCCAAGAACTAACCATGAGGTACCCAAGAATACTTGAGAACTTAGAAATAAGTGATGTATCTATTTTGTAGGAACTCCACTCAAAAACTAAAAAAAAAATAGTATATTGAGAGTGGATGTTTAAATCATATGACTCGAAACAAAAGTTTGTTTGAAACAGTAACTGACTTTGATGGAAGTGACATTAGCTTTGGAGATAACACCAAAGGAAAAGTAATAGGTATTAATACTATTTCTTTTAATAATTCATGTGATATTACTAATATTCATTTGGTTAAAAGCTTGAAGTACAATCTGCTAAGCATTAGTCAGTTGTGTGATGCTGGTCTGGAAGTAAGATTTAAAAGAGATGGTTGTATAATTTAAATATTTGAAAGACAACTACTTGCTGGAAATAAACATAGAAATATGTACGTTCTAGACTTTATCAAAAGGACAGAAAGACATATATGTCTTGCCTCCATCTCTGAAGATCCTTGGATCTAGCATAGAAAGCTTAGTCATGCAATCATAAGACACATTAAAAAGTTATCGAAGCATGAACTTATGACTGGTCTTCTAAAGCTTGATTTCAAAAAATACTCCTATATGTGATGTCTGTCAACTCGGTAAGAAAACTAAAAATTCTTTTCCTGTCAAAGATATTGTCTCTACCAACCATTGCAGCTAATTTATATGAATTTATTTGATCCCAATAAAACTTCTAGCATTGATGGTAAAAGATATGCTTTTTAATTATTGATGATTATTCTCGATTTACATGGATTATGTTTCTTTCTAACAAAGATAATACTCTAAAGAATTTGAAGTTTTCTGTGAAAATGTTCAAAGAGACAAAGGTTACTATATCTCTACCATTAGAAGTGATCATGAAGGAAAATTTGAGAACAAGATTTTGAAATTTTTTGTAAGTCATGGTTACACTCATAACTTTTCTACTCCAAGATCACCTCAACAAAATGGTATGGTCGAGAGGAAGAATAGAACTCTTCAAGACATGGCTCGAACCATGATTTGTCAATACTCTCTACCCCACAAATTCTGTGCAGGAGTTGTTATTACTGTCTGTCATGTTTTGAACATGTGTATCATTAGACAATTCTGAAAAAACTCTCTACGTGACGTGGAATAATAAAAGACCCAACATTGGGTACTTTCAGGCATTCGGATCCAAATACTTTGTTCATAATAATGGACAAGACATCATTGGTAAGGTTGATCTAAGAAGTGATTAGGGTATTTATATGGGACACTCCAATTCTAGAAAATCTTATAGAGTTTTCAATAAACACACTATTTGCATTGAAGAACCTATGTATGTTGTTTTTTATAATACTAACCATGTCATAAAGAATGGTAGTGCTATAGATGATGAGCTTGAACAAAATAAATCATCCTCTACTAAAATTGACTCTACCTCAAAGTCATCTTTCACTGATATTGATCGGCCAGCTACTTCTTTAAATGATCAATTTGTACTTGGAACGATTCCAGATGTATGAAGAAGTAAACCTGAATACCCAAAGAAGTTCATTATTGGTGATCCAAGTGAATGTATGAAAATACGGGCTTCTGGTAAAAGGAATATAAATATATCCCTCATATCTCAACTTGATCCAAAGAAAGCAAATAAAGCATTAGTAGATAGCAGCTGGGTTAACGCAATGAAAGAAGTACTTGAGCAATTTGACAAAAATAATATGTGGTATTCTTGTTCCAAAATCAGAAAATATTTCAATCATTGGAATAAAATATATTTTCAGAAGCAAAATGGATGAATCAATTAAAGTTGTGCGAAATAAAGCTCATCTAGTCGCCCAAGGCTACTCACAACAAGAGAAAAGTTACTCACAACCAGACATTCTATTTAGTGTTTGTAAATGCGTAAGGTTTTAGTCATCCCCTAAAGAAGCTCATATGACTGTTATAAAATGTATTATCACATACCCTATTAGCACTAGCCTATGGATTATGGTATTCTAAGTTTAATGAATTTGATCTAAAAGGTTTCTCAGATGCATATTATGCAGGTAACAAAGTGGATAGATAAAGTACCAGTGACACTTGTCAATTCATGAAAAAATCTCTTGACTCATGGAATAACAAGAAACAAAATAGTGTTTCTCTATATACTACTGAGTCTAAATATATTGTAATTGATTTGTGGTGTGCTCAAATTCACTGGATATCTCATCAACCCAGTGATTATGATTTATTTCTTAAATTTGTGAAAATATTTTATGATAATTCTAGTGTTATATGCTTATCTAAGAATGCCATGCATCATTCTAGAGAAAAACATATTGATATTAAATATTATTTTATAAGGTGATATTGAATTTTCCTTTGTTAGCATTGATTTTCAATTAGCTGACATTTTTACTAAACCTAAATTGGTAGAAAGATTTCGCTCTTTTAGAAAATCTCTTGGCGTTATTACAAAATCTTTTTGAAAAATATTTTTTCCATATCTGGTTTAGTGTATATGTGTAAAAGTATCTTTGTTAATAATGATTTGATGTATATGTCTCTTGATTTTTTTCCTTTTCTGTTGCCTAACACTAGGTTTTGTGTAAGTCAATTACGACATCTCTCTGTTTTTCTAGGCAACCTTTCACTCTTATCTCGCGTTGTTTTACTTGCTCTGGCCCTTTATATATTTTCTCTTTCTCTTTTTTTTTTTCGTATTCATCCTCTCTCTCAAAATTATGACCAGAGGTTCCAAAGTCTCCTCTTAAGGCAACAAGAAAAGCTCCCGTTTCAAAGGAAAAGGGAAAATCTCCTCCCTAGTTCCTCTTGACTCTGACTTTTCTGAATAAAATATTCCTCAAGCCTCATCTGATTCCTATTGCTCTGGTAAGTGTCCCTTTGTTCCTGATGACTCCAGTGTTCTAAAAAAAGTGAAGCTTGATTTCTACAATTCTCTAAACATCAAAACTGATTTTTGGAGACCTATGAACTAAACTCTCTTTCACTCTATAAAGGGATTATATCTTGTTCATAGTAGGATAGTTGATTCAGATCTCTTAGAATCTCTACATTGTCCCATAAATCTCTGTTTGATTCTAAAGATGGGGACAAATCTTTATCTCTACTCCTATGCGTGCATTGAGTCCCTTGTTCATCTGTTTTATGCAAATCTGCATTCTATCAAATCTGGTGCATTTGAAACCCTTGTCATTGAAAAACATATTTTTTTCGACTGTGCTATGTTTGATTTCATCTTTGACAAAATTGTTTTGATTTTACTATATTTTCTTAAAACCCTTGGTCGTCTGAATTGATGTCTCTTTTGAAGATGCTAAGCGTGTTATTGCTTTGGATAATTGTGATTTCTCTTTCGTCTTCTCTTGATCTTAAACACCTATCTTTTGAAATTCGTGTAATTGCTCACATTGTGGTGACCACTTTCCTTGCCTAGGCTGGGTCTCTCTCCACTCTCTCTCAGCGTGATACTTTTCTCACTTTTTGCATTGCTACTCAGCGTAAGATTAATCTCTACTCCTTTATTCTAAATTATATGATTGAGGCTTCTCTTGACCATTTATTATTCCTTACGGGCTTATCATTACCCAAATTTTGAAAGCCTATGATATGTCCCATAGTGATGTTTATTCAATCTCTGTTAAACAATATTATAAAGTGACTACCTTTGCTAGTGTAGGTTACATATTAGTTGATGATGTTTGGGTTCGCAAGTATGAAAGTTGTTATGTTGGGACTCCTTTCTCCCCCAAATTGCATTCCTTTTCTCCTCATTTTTTTGGCACTGCCTTTGTGGATGCTAAGCTACGCTTGTTGGAAATTAATTCTAAAATTTATGACCTAAAGGATCTCTTGCTATCTACTCTTAGCTGGACAAAATCAAGGATACAAACAAAGAGACTGAAACGGAAGTTGTTTGCCTTCGTGTCAAGTTGGATCAAGTCATCAAGAAAGCAACTGAACTTATAGCTAAGATTCAGGCCACTATGGATAATCTCTCTACCATCATTGTCACTTAGTTTATGAAATTGAAAGATGCTACTACCCAAACCATGACTTACTTTTTTCAACGTCATCTTCCTGCTTCCAACTGATCTCTTTTATGGATATTTTTTCATTTTTGATTTGTATATGGGCAGAAGCGCATGAATACTTTTATTTTGACTTCGTTCAAGTAGTTTCTTAGTTTTTTTTGTCTTGTTTGAATTTCTTTCTTTTTGATAGATGTCAAAAGGGGAGAATAGTATGGAATTATTCTAACTCTACAAGGCAAGCTCACTAAAGACTCACTCATTCAGGGGAGCTAATGCCAACGACTCAGGGGGAGTCTAACAAGAAAGTTATATGACTATCTGATTTTTATCATTCATAAAAAAGGGGAGATTGATAATATTAAGTTTTGATGAATGATTTTATACTTGATTACATTGCGGTAATTTAGACAAAAGAACATTCAAAAGAGTCCTTGTTAATGCTCGAAAAGGAAGAAGTATTTCAGAAAATATTTCAAAAAGAAACAAAGATAGTTGCATTTATTGGAGTGCTTGATTCATGGATTCCTGCTCCTCTCTCCTTAATATAGTTTTTGCTTAGTTAGATTTTTCTTTTAGTCTTTACTTATTCTTGAAAATTGAATATTCATTATTCCTTTTCTTAAGAAGAAAATCTTTTGGGTTTCCTTTTATGACTATCTTCCAACGGCTAGTAGTAGTCCAATCACTTCTATATAAGCATTGGAAGACAAAAGAAAGAGACATACTTTTGTCTCAACCTTCTCTAGTTCTTTGCTCTACTTTATTCAAGAATTGTTCTCTTCAGTTTTACTATGTATTCAAAAAAAGAGGAGAGAAATAATTGTTGGTGAGACATTGTATCAAAGTGTGAAAGAAAGAAAAGAAGTTTGAGTCACAATCAAAAAATTTGACTTACTTTGATTTTATTCACAAAGAACTAATAGAATCTCTTGCAACCCAAGTGGACTGGAGTAAGATCTATTAGAGGTCCCAACAAGTATAAAATATCTAGTGTTATTTATTTTCAGTACTTTATTTCCTGAACTTCACATTACTGCGTCAATAGTGGATTGTCTGTCTAAGGAAGTTGGCCGTCTGATAAAAAAAGAGTAATTCACTCCCCTCTTACTACTTTCAAAACTTTTAATTTGAATTCTTCAAGTATGAACCTAAGATACTTGAAATTTCCCTCTTGGGTATGACTTGTGCCTCAAGCTTCACTTACACCGTTGTCTTATGTATTGCGTCATTGAACTTGCACTCCAGGTACTTTATATTAGTTCTGCTTAACTTGAAATATTTAGACTCTAAGACCTGTACCCAAACTTTTAATCTATTATTTACTCTGTCACATGTCTCATCAATCAATACTGGTGTATGTCATCTGCACATAACATACACTATGACACCTCCCTTAATATGTCGTGTCAATTTGCCCATCACTAAGATAAATAGGAATGACCTAAGGGTTAATCCCTAGTGCAAACCCCATCATGACTAGGAAATGATTTGAGTCACCGCTGACTGTGCTAGCCTGGGTTTTGATTCCATTTTACATATCCTTAATATCCCTAATGTAAGCCACATATATACACTTTTAGATTTCTAACATCTCCAGAGGACTTTTCTTGGCCGAACCCTATCATACACTTTTTTTAGGTCAATAAAACACCATGTGGAAGTCTTTTTCCTGATCCCTTATACTGCTTCAATAATCTCGTTACAAGATGAATGACTTATGTGGTTGATCACTTACGAGATGAATTCGAATTAGTTTTTGCAGATAGACACACATGTCTCGATCACCCTCTCCCAAACTTTCATAGTATTAAAATAGATCTGATAGAAGCATAATCCGTTTAATACATTTGAGCACACTGAGGCAGCAATATGTAAAAAATTGAGATTCTTTCAGTAAGTTGGTAGATTGTCATTCTACCTATTTAAAAATATTGATTTTACTCCTCAACGTTCTTTTCTTTTTTCTTAGAACGCAGTGCTCCTACAGAAACTTTATTAATTAAATGAACAACCAAATGTTTCAACTCTAATAATAAAAAATTAAAAACAAGACGTGAAAATGAATTAAAATGAATTTCAATATGCAATAATTGAAGAAAATGAAGGGTGGCCAAATTTACAGTCGTAAGTTTTACAGATTTCCTCTTCACTATTGATGATTAGAACTCTCATCCAATGGTTAATCCGATTGCACTTAAGCATTACCTACATATCGTATCACTAAAATAATGAGTTTATGTTATATATTATCAGTAGAAAAACTTTTTCACACTATTAGGCCAATGAAAATATAGGTCTAACTGGCAAGTAAGCACTTCAATTTTGAGAATGCACATCTGGACGCCTCAACTTGATCTCAACTGGCAATTAAGTATCCCACATCGTCCCAATAGTGTCTCGTGAATTGATGACGTGATACATAAATTTTGGAGGTATTTATTATGATCATTTTATTAGTTGAAATGTTTAATAGACACTATGGTGATGAGTTGAAGTGACTAGATATGCATATTAAGAGTTGGAGTGCTTATTTGACAATTGAGACCAAATTTAAATGTATGTTATGTTTTATTTTAATAGATAAATTTCCTTAAAATATAAAATTTAACATTCTATAACAGGTACAATGATCTTATAATATAATTTATTTGGTTTTTTTAAAGCACAAAACTTGAATCGCCAGTAGTGATCTTTACACCATCAGCATATAAGTAGAACACTTGGAATAAAACCTGCCACGAAAACTGACATATTACCTTTAAAATGAAAGGACTCCAAAACTAACCCTTAAGCAAACCATGAATAGTAAACTTTAGAATTATTTAATCGTATATGGGGATGAAGAAGCACCTTAAACAGAAACAGTAAAGCAACAAAAGAACATGGAAAATGAATGTAATATTTTTCCAAGAAAACTTCATTATGATATTAGTATGTCCAAAAGAACAAGAAAAAGTACGCCATTGAATATCAAAGAAGAAGCTATCAAAAGTCTCCAACACCCTGAAGAATTGGTCAATGCAAATGTGAATGTAGAACAAGAAGAAAAAGGAGTAATTAGCAATAAAGAGAAAGAAGAAGACGACGATAAGAAGAGTTTGAAGCAGTTGATAGAAGGTAGAGGCACTTCATTGGGACACCATTTCACAGAAGAAGAAAGGCAACTTCAAATGGTTGTAAAACCGCCAGAGAATGGAATGAAATTCAAGCAAATGGTGAGTCGTTATGCTAAAGTTTTAAGCCATATGATTAAGCTTAAGAGAAAGAAGCCTGCAGGTTACAGATTGAAGATGCAAGTCCATAATAAACCTTGATCTATTTAATTGGTCGAGCTTGTATGCATTGAGGTCTTTTCTGTTTTGATTTAAAGAAAAAACTTTTTAACATGATCTTCATATGTTGCTCTTGTGCCGCGTGACTCTGGGATCCAAGATATTGATCAAAAAACACACGATCAAAAATGTTTCAAGATACATCTTGAACACTCGATTGATCAAGTCTATAAACGTCGTCAAAGAATTTGTTAGCCTGAAAGGCATGACCAAGAATTTAAATTGTTTATATCTAGTCTGGAAGGTTGTTTTAGGGATATCTTTCGTCCTAATTATCTATTGCACTACTGTTTATCTCAAATCTATCTTACAAAAGTGAATAATAATCATGTAATTGATTGAACAAGTCATCAATTCAATCAAGGCAATGGATGCTTGTTATCGATTGTCACCTTGTTCAACTATTTATAATCAATGCACATAAAACTTTCCTTTTCACAAAAAACATATGAGCAACACTGGCTGAAAGAACCAATTAGCAGGAAAATCCTAATCTTGCTTCTTTAATTTCCCTACCTTAGTTGAAAGCATGTATATGATTATGGAGGAATAAATATACAGTGTCTCCCCAGTAGGTATCTATGGAAAATTAAATCTTTCGCATCAAGGTAACCTAGTAAATCATTAGGAAACAATTCCAGATATTGTCTAACAGCTAGAGATCTATCAAGTGTAACGTTCACTGCTCAAACATCACGCTAACTGTAGCAAGGCGCCCCAAACAACCATTATGAATCATCTGAGCCTTCTCCCTTAGGTGTACACCCCTCTATACCACCCAAGGCTTACCAAGAACATCAATGGTCACATTAATTTTGGCGTGGCAATCAAGTGTCTCATGAAATGATGTCGGTCAGACCATATATACCAACTACAACACCAAAATAGTACACCATTTTTCATATAATTAGATAGATCAATTGGGGTGTCTCATCCTAAATAGTGATCTCATGCTCTCTAACGACTCTTTCAACAGTATACTATATATTGCCTCCCCTAGTAGGGTAGAAACTGCAATCAAATGAATTATCTTAGAAGCAATCTCTCTATCCAGACATTAAGCTACGCATAGCAACACATAAGAATAAGTATATTCCCTAATTTCCTCTTTTCCAACAGTCATGGATAGGTTCTTTTGTTACCGAAGCATCAAATAAAACTAGGTTGTCCATTCTTCGCATCTTCCTTAGGCTTCCAACTGAAATTAATGGCCTTGTCGCCACACCAACAGCAGAAGCTAAGCACTTGAAAAGCGTACTGAGAAAGGCCACTTTTATCGCCATTTCAGAACAACAATCCACCAGTAACCGAAGAGGGGAGTACTGTACATACAAGTTTACCAAAAGCTCCTTCTTACCTGTCGGTTAAGCAATACAGGAACTATTCTCTACTTGTGGAAGACAAATACATCAGCCCATATCCAATCTGAAAAGGGATGAATTACATCACTCCAAACAAATTTGTTTTTTTTTATTTATTGTTTTATATATAAAAAGGTATATAAGATATTTGGAAGGGTATTTAGGTCTTTTAGCTATCAACTTTGGGATTCACACTTCTACAATCAAAATAGTAATATAGATAAGTTTCGTTAGCATCGCAAACGACATTATATCTTCTTAATACGAGCTCGAAATTATATAGGATTGCAAAATGTTACACTTCCGCCACAATACATTATACAGAATTTTACAGAAATGGAAACTTAAACTCTCTCCTATACATATTAACATGAAATGAATCTAATGTTTTGAAGAAGCATTTGAAAGCAAGAAGAATAAAGACTTCTACAATACAAAATTAATGATGTAACCACTAACCAGTAAATTGGTTTGATTATCCTAATCAAACAGCTTAAAGACTCGCCCATTTTCCGAGCTCCTAGGGATCAGCATAATAATACAACTTGATTCTATTAGCCAAAGAGAGTCCTGCTGCCACGATCCGGACCCTACCATCCGAGTCATCCTTCTCTGATGGATCATCAGTAAATGCACCAACATCTCCAAGAAGTCTAAATGACATTCGACGAGTACTAATTTGGTTAGGAAAATCAAAGTACATTGCTGTCCCCACCTTCACTTCCGGCAACCTGCATTCTGCAACGGTGACCATAGTGTGTGGTTCCTGTAGATTATTGTCATGTGAATTTTCTACTGTAACTGCTGAAAATCACATTATATGGGTATATTACCGAAACCAGATAACAGTAGACGACTTCTTTTTACAGCTCAGCAAACTTGTTCGTACTTTAAAAACTACATCAATCTCGCGTGCAGATTATAAAAATTTCCTTTGGGAAGACAGATAACTGGAGGAACTGTTTTGGGCCCCAGCCTGTCTTGGGGATGACCTATCTAGTATTAGCATAAATTACTTAGCCCAAGAACTATTACTACACATACAGAAGGAAAGAAAGTTCATATCGTTCAGCTAAGATGTGATTTTAGTGGTCATAAGACATAAACCAACATAACATTAGTTTGAACTTACAGTTATTAGCAAGTTCTTGAATTTCTAGTTATTGGCACGTTCACCAAGGATGTCTAGATGTTTTTCTTCCAAGCAAATTCTAGTTGAGCTCCAACAGAAACATAATATGCTCAATGTAAGCACCAACGGGTGTGGCCTAGTGGTTCGATGAAGTTGGGATAAGCACCATGAGGTCTCACGCTCAATTCCTAGCAGAAGCAGAGACAAACATTGATCTTTTCTTCCCATCTATTCTAGCCTTGGTGGACAAAATTACCTGGTACCTGTTGCTGGTGGGAGGTGACAGGTATCCGTGGATTTAGTCGAGGTGCGCACAAGTTGGCCCGGACACCACGGTTGTCAAAAAAAAAAATATTCAATGTAATAGTTCTCTAGTGACTAAGAGAATAGCATAAAAATGTCGATATATGTTAAGATCCTCATGTCTTTGTTTGAAGCATTGTCATCAAATCCTGACCTTGATCTAGAGGAAGTAAGATTCTGGTCACTCCTAACCATCCATCAGTAGCAGATGAATTCTAGCGTTGTTATGCTTATCCCTATGCAAGCAGAGGGAGACACCAAAATGGTAAGGATTTATTGTTCGCGTGGCATATTAAACTCTTAATATTACCTACTTCATCCAAGGTCCAACGGTAACACGGGGCGGACCGACAAAGTGAATGGCAAACCGAGAGGAATGTCAAGCAACATCAATTACATGATGAAAGAGAAACACATGAACAAGAAGCAAGTCGTTAGGAATCTGTCTCACTTTACACAAAGTGAATTTTGTTTCTCTTTCTTAACTTTTAGTAAAACATGCAAGTATGCTTGTTGGATTTCTTTTAGTTTAGCTTAATTTAATTAGATGTATATCGAAATTGCTTATTTGTTCTAGATTGAAATTTTTAGCTTAGCATATAAGCTCTGTAAACTATTTAGATAGAACTTTGGTCAAAATTTAAAAGAGCTTCAATTTTTTTTCTCTTTCATTAACTTTAAGTAAGACATGCAAGTATATTTATTGGATTTACTGATTATATTTTATATTAATCTGATTTGTTTCGTATCAAAATTGTTTATTTATTATTCTATATTAAATATTTTGGCTTAGCATATCAGCTCTCTAAACTATTTATTAGAACTTGTTGGGTCAAAATCGAGAGGGCGTCATGCGGAACCCAATTGTTGCAAATTATGAGACGATAAATCAGACGACAACGAAAAATAAATACTAAAAATATGTTATTAATATGATTTGGTCAAATGACCTACATATTAAAAATAATATTGAAAAAACTTTAAAACTTATTGAGAGAAAATCTCCCTCTAAATAAAACTCTTTAGACGACTACATTGTCGATGCTACTGTGTTGTTGTATGAAAAGAGTTATTTTCTTTCTAAAAAAAAACTAAAACTTAAATATAATAAAAACATCAAGCAAAAATCCTAACAGAAATTTGGTCAAAATTTAAAAAATCTTCAATTTGTTTGAAAGCTTTGTTAAAGTAAATAGATAAGTTATTCTAAAGATAAATTTGAATAAAATTCAAAGTATTAATATGGAAAATTTGTCCAACTTGTCAAAAAATAATGAATGTGGTTTAGAGATGATGACTGCATTGAGAAGAGACGATAAAGAAAGAAGAAAAACAGAGTTAGAAGCAATTCTCTCTTGCTATGTCCGATGCTGCTTCTTATCTTGGATACAGTAGTATCTATTTAAACCCACTTGTGCAAACTTCTAGGTCCGTCAGGTTGTCAGAGGATTATAGGAATCTTTTTTACAATAAAGGCTCCTGTAACCACCTGACAACCATGTTTCAAAATGTTCAGTGGTGGTCAGGTTATCATAGAAGTCTTTATAATAATACAATTCACGCGTGTATCCGTGCAAGATTAACTTGAATATAGAACATCTCGCATCAGTGCACACATTGTCAGCATATAAATACTATAAATAGGCATGGATGAACTATAGCCATTTGGGGGAGAAACTGACATATATATTGCATGCTGGCAAGACATACTAGAGTAATTTTATAGGGTGTTTGAATAAGCTTTTCTTAAGATACTTATGAGTCAAAAGTTAAAGGCCAAAAGTAGATAACAACCAACTCTTGTCTTTTGGCTTTTATTTGTACTTGTCTTTTGGCTTTTATTTGTACTTTTTAAGCCTAAAATAAAGTACTTAAAAGCAATTTTTGAGTTTGTCAAATACCTTCAAAAATAAAAAGGTACTTAAAAGCCAAAATCATTTAAAAATAAGCCAATCCTAAGCAAACCGCCAGTACATTTCCCAAACAATGTGGGACTTTCACCCACTTCAACACCCTAGCACCTGAGCTAACTAAATCTCAAAAATTAGCTCATGAGAGAGTGGATTACTCAAGTCCATATAAGCAAACCGCTAGTTCATTCCCCAACCAATTTGAGACTTTTACCCACTTCAACAATACTTAAAAGAATTCTTAGGTTAAGCTAATCATATCAAATTTAAATCACATGCTGCAGGTCATTAGCAAAGTGCCATTTTGCATAAGTGATGAGATTAATCTAAAATGCATTGGTGCCTAGTACTGAAATAGGTACGCGCAGTAGCTTTACAAGACAAAAAAAGGAATCAATTCACAAGAAGGATGCCTAACAGTTTGTTGACAGAGAAAATATAGGTTTATAAAATGTAAATTGCATCTCATACCTGGAAAGCAGCCACTTGAATGTACAATACAGCTGGACAAACAAATCTGTCTTCCAATATACAAGAATAAACATCCCATGGATTCATCAGTGAAGGTGGTGGGGTGAATGGGTGACTCGAGGTTTTATTGCACTAAAACCGTCAAGATGAAAACCTGCCAGCATAGGTGAAACTGGGGGTAGAAACTGTTCTAAAACAAGGTCGTTGTCAGTTAGTCTCTCAACCTCAATTGGAACCTGGAAAGGGAATGGATTAGAATTATATTTGTCTTTATTATTTCAGGAGTTTGACAAAAGTTTAAATGGTAACAATTGCTAGAGAGAGTTCCAAATTTGATGCACCTTAAATCTGTTTAGTGGAGGACCTTTATCAAACAAATTGCTCGTATTTATCTGGTCAGAGCCTTGACTTGGTGCCCCTACATCTTTCCTCAATGGGCTTCCAACCACCAAGATTCTTTTATAGCATGAAGACCTGGGTCACTTTCAACTGGTTCTCCAAAGGAAGCACGTCTCACAGGCTCCGAAAATGGGTTCTCCTCTAAGGACAAACGACTAAAGTCTTTCTCAAAATTTACAGAACTCGAGCCAACTTTTTGTAGACGCAACGTTATCCAAATCATGCGACATCGAACAGGATTACGGAAAGAATATTTTACATGTCTAGGCACTTCAGAAGACTTCTCTAGCCCACAAAGCTCAGAGGAAGAGGTGATCAGAGATCTCATATCCCATTTCCCCACACATGATCTTTCTTCCTTGTGTATTTTACTGCTTGCCCAAATCTGAACCTGCACAGACGGCATAAATAAGTTATTTTAAACAACAAGCTTAACAGACAGTAGTTGATTAAACATATAGCATAATTACGTAGACTACTAAACAAAACGTTTAACATTACTCTTCACAGGGGAAAACAAAGTAGTCACAGAAAACAGAATGAGAAACATCTTATTATTAGTAGGGATGGGCATTCGGTTTGTTCGGTTTGATTGTTGAATATCGATTCAGCTTTTCAATTTTCGGATTGACAAAAATGAAAACCATAACCAAACCAAAATTATTTCGTTTTGGTTCGATTTTTACAAATTCGATTCGGTTATTTCGAATTTTTATTTCGATTTTAAAGATTAAAGTAGTGAGCATTTAAAATTGGTGATTTTTTTAGAAAAATAATCTTTTTTTTCAAACATATTTTTCATTCCCAAATATAATTAATTCAACATGCATGAAATAACAATAAATATCGACCTTGCTGAGTCATCGCCGTTGGCGTGACGGCAGTGGCTGCACTCGGCAGCAATGCTGACGGCAGTGATGAACTGAGCAAATGAACTGAGCAGACGACTGTCGTTGGCGATGTTGAAATTTCAAATGAATTGACGAACTGAGGATGGTTGAGCGCTGCTGCAGCCTTCACGTTAATGTTAGGATCTAAAGCAAAGAAGTATATTAGGATTTAGGATTACTAAATGATTATAATTTATATATTTATATGTTATATCAGATTATATTTTTAGCATATTTACATATATATTAAATTTTATATATATATATATTATAATATATTATTTATATAATTTCCGTTTTTTGGTTTATTCGAATTCGTTTTTTGTAAATCCAAAAACCAAACTGTTTAACCAAATTTCTAAAATTTGAAACTGAAATCAATTCAAAAAACCAAACCAAAATTAAATTTCGATTCGATTTTTTGTTTTTATCGATTTAAACCAAAATATGCTCAGCCCTAATTACTTCCATCCATCATAGCAAACTGCAAAATTTCAACATCTGAAACTCCATTCTCCCTAATAATATAATGGGCACCTAGGGAAAACTAACATACTACTGTAATCCCTTGTCTATGGAATCTCCAAAGAGAAAAGAGAAGTGCCACCTTGGAGGAGGCGGAGTAGGAAGGAAGAGAGAACTTTAAATTCCATAGAACATCCCTCTGCACTAGATAGAAAGGAAACTCTTTTTTTATTCTTTCCAGTTCAATTTGCATAGTCCTAGAAGGCTGCACATTTGAGGCCTTCCATTTTCTTGTTTCAACATTTTACACTTCCTTCTTTGAGGTGCAAGGTGAGATTAGATAAACAGTTCGATCTTATGTCTCACAATACTAAATAAAATAAAGCATTGTCTGATCACAAAGATAGGCAAATCATGTTATGAATAACAAAATTTGCTAGACAAGTTAAAACATGCATACCATTTCTCTTCCCAGCAAAAGGAAAAGAAAAACAATTATAATTGCTTTTGGAAGTCAATCTTTAAGATAACATTAGATAATAAACCATAACAAATTGCACTATAGCGTGAGATTTTCATCAGGTCCAAATTATCTTGGATTCTCCATATTTTTTATATGACACAAAATTTGCTAGAGCTAAATATCTTGTTAAGCGAGGAGTGAACTTACAACAGGAGCGTCTGCCATCGAGTAGCCATAAGGACTAACTAGAAGAACAACACCACAAACATCTGATAAATCGCCAAGGAAAATGACAAATTCAACAGAGGAAGCACTGGCGGGAGCTCTCCAAAATGATTCTTGTGCTCCAGAATTCAATGGAGCAAGCAACGACATGAATGGTGCAGATCCCGTTGCTGTTACAACCTAAACAAGAAAGAGACATATCAAATCTGCTTTTTTTCTGAAACCCTTCAAATGTTTCATCATATGCTAAGACCAAAGAGAAGGATATGTCCCAAAATTTGACTTCATATTTCATTGAAGTAAAAATGAATCACATTTGGTTCCTGGCCTTCTAATTGATTATACTTATTTCAACTTATAACGGATCAAACTTATATTTGCAAGTAATAGATCAAACATATATTAGGAACCAAATGTTTTTCGTCAGCAACTTGATAAAGGTCTAAAGTTGAATTTGGTAAAGATCTAAGCTTCAAGTTCATATATCATTCAAAATTAAAAGTATGCCAAAGAAAATACTTCATTAGATCAAGGATAGGGTGTGAAAGAGAACAGAGCTCACTTCAACGTAGAATGAGGAGAGAATAAACCAAAATATTTAATGAAAAATACAACCTGTCATCTGTGGACTTAGCTTTTCTTATTCCAGTATTTTTTCTACCACTTGCGTACTTTTGCCATGATCTTTCTACTTAATCATTCAAAAGGAAATTTTAAATACACCAAAATATCTAGCCTCTTAAAATTCTATCTTCTTACTCATTTCAAGGAAAAGGTGCAGAAGCCAAAGGATCAATGGATGTACCCGAATCAGACCATAATATGATTGTATTTCTGGAGGTTAGTTCTGAGGATATTGTAGAAATCTAGGCTAAGAGCTTCATGAATGTTTCCATAAGTTCATCAATGGAGATCAATCTAGAGAGAGAAATATTGGAGAAGATATTTTTGTTATTAGATGAAAAGAAGAATGAGTTCTCTGATTGGTTCTGTTACACAACATTATATATGCACACTAAACAATTAACTCCACTAATTGCTTCCAGCTGTAGACTATAACTAACTACCTTGACAGCTGTACATTCCTTGCTAGCTGTAATTTCTACCTGTAATTTATCACATAGACTAACTATCTAAACATCATCTGTTAAGCCTAATCTCAACACTCCCCCTCAAGTTGGAGGGTGTAAGATATTGAACACTCCAAGCTTGCTCATCAACTATGAGTGTTGTGCTTTACTTAACCCTTTGGTTAATAGATCTGTCTGTTGTTCTTCAGTCTTTACAAACAGTGCTTCAATGAGTCCATCCTTGATTTTGTCTCTAATGAAATGACAATCAATTTCAATGTGTTTAGTCCTTTCATGAAAGATTTGATTAGATGCAATCTGTATTGCAGACTTACTGTCACTCATAATCTTCACTGGTTGTTTCACCTTGATTCCTATTTCTTGATATAAACCTAGCAACCACGTAACTTCGATGCCTTGCTCCTGTACTCTGGCTCTGCAGAACTTTGTGAGACAGTCTATTGCTTTTTTTACTTCCATGACACTAGTGAGTCCCCAAATTTGATCAAGTATCCTGTCACAGACCTTCTGGTATCTGGACAAGCTGCCCAATCTGAATCATACAAGCATGTAAGTTCTTGACTAGGTGATGCACTCATAAGGATCCCTTGTCCTGGTGCTAACTTCAAATACTTCACCACTCTGATAGTTGAATCCCAATGAGATTGTTTTGTCCTTTGCATGAATTGACTCAAGGTCTGTACAGTGTAGCTTATATCTGGTCTTGTTATGGTCACATACAAAAGTTTTCCCATTAACCTTTGATATGCTCCTACGTCTGACAATAAGGCATCACTTTGCTCTCCTGTTGCTTCATCAAATTCTGCACTAGTGAGTCTAATATTAGTTTCTAAAGGTGTTGCTACAAGTTTTTCTCCACCAAGCCCCAACTCTGAAATTAGTTTTAACACATACTTTCTTTGATTCAACAATATTCCAGTCTTGGATCTCAACACTTCAATTCCTAAGAAAAATTTCAGTTCTCCTAAGTCTTTTACTTTGAAATATTGATGTAGTGCATCCTTTGCTGAGTTTATCATCTTGTTACAACTTCCAGTGATTAGTAAATCATCTACATAAACTAAGATTATTACTATATCTTCTCCTTCCTTCTTAGTAAATAAGGAATAGTCATAATTTCTTTGAGTAAAACTATCTTGTATCAGTGCTTCGGTCAATTTAATATTTCACTGCCTGGATGCTTATTTAAGTCCATATAAATGTTTTAAAAGCCTGCACACTTTTGTCTCTCCTGTCTTTTGAAACCTTTAGGAATTTCCATGTATACTTCTTCACATAAGTCACCTTGAAGAAAGGCATTAAACACATCCATTTGAAAAAGGCTCCAACCTTGTGATGCTGCAAGAGCGATAACTGACCTGACTGTAACCATCTTGGCTACAGGTGAAAAGGTGTTATGATAATCTAGACCTTCCCTATGACTATAACCTTTGGCTACCAATCTAGCCTTGAATCTCTCCACTTCTCTATTTGCTTGAAATTTTACCTTGTAAACCCATTTTGGGTCTACTATATTCTTCCCAGCGGGCAGGTCAATAATTTTCCAAGTCTTGTTATCTTCAAGGGCTTTGATCTCAACCTTTATGGCATCAACCCATCTCTTATCCTTTATGACCTCACTAAAGCTTTGAGGTTCTACCAATGATGAGAAATTGGCTAGATAACACTAGTACGTAGAGGAGGTATTAACATACGAAAAATAGTCAGATAAAGGATATAGAACATTACTGCATTGTGATTTGGGCCTACCAACATAGTCTTTCATCCAAAGAGGTTCTTTAGAGGTCCTGGTTAATCTTCTTCTAGTATCAACATTAGGATCAAGAGTAATATCAGTAGTAGTACTAACAGGAGGTACATGATTTACTGGTGCTTGCACTTCAGGCACTATATCAGTATCACTTGCATCATCCGAAGGTGAAGACGACAAAGTGTGAAGTGAATCCATACATGTATCACTAAGACAAACTGGATGCATAACCTTAGGGCATAATAATAGTACATGTAGTGACTCTGGTGAACTGAAAGGGAATATAGTTTCCCTGAAAACCACATCTCGACTGACAAATAAAGCTTTAGTAATTAAGTCAAACAGTATGTAACCTTTCTGTAGTTCTAAAAAACCAAGTAGCACCGCAGATCTTGATCTTGGTCCAAACTTGTTCTTTTTAACAAATTTGTTGCATGACAAAGGCAATCCAAGACTTTTAAATGAGTCATGGAAGGTTTCTTATGAAATAGTAGTTCATATGGTGTATGTCCAGCTAGTGTAACTGAAGGCAACCTATTCATTAAATAAACTGCAGCCTTGACACAATCCCCAGTATCTAAGAGGTATCCTAGCCTGAAACCTCAAGGCTCTAGCAATGTTTAAAACCTGCCTGTGCTTTCTCTCCACAATCCCATTTTGCTGGGGAGTGTAAGGGAAACTACTTTGATGATCAATGCCAAACTGGTTTTTATCATGGCTAAAAACTGTCTAAGCACAACAATCACCTCAGACTTTAATTGCAACAAGTAAATCCAAGTAAATCTAGAATGATCATCCACAATAGTCAAGAAATAGTATTTCTTATCATAAGTTGGGACCTTATATGGACCCCAGAGATCCATATGTACAAGATGAAATGAAAAATTTGCTCTAGTTTCACTAAGTGAAAACTGTAGCCTAGTTTGTTTTGCCAAGGGGCAAATATGACAATCCTTTTCTAAAGTCGTGCTAGAATACTTATTTAACTCTAGAATCTTATTCATGATTGTGGATGATGGATGTCCCAATCTCTTATGCTATAAACTATAATCGACATCATTGCTGGTCATACATATTGTTTTCAGCTTATTTGCTACTATAGATCCCGCTGAATCTCCATCAATCACATACAAGCCTCTTTGCTCTTTACCAATCCCCTTCACCCTGCCATTGCAGAGGTACTGAAACAAACAGAAATCAGGGAAAAAAGGTGACAAATCAAGATAGCTCTTTAGTCACTTTTGACACTGATAAAAGGTTAAATCTAAACTCGGGAACAAATATTTTTTCATTCCCAAATAACTTGGCATTTTCTGTGTGAGTAATTTCAGTTTTCTCCCCTATAGGTAAATGAACTTTATCTATTTTAGAAGCATCTAGATTGACCCTATCCTTCAACAATTGCATATTTGCAGTAACATGATGTGTGGCTCCGAAATCAATGACCCATTCAGTTTTAGGAAGAAAATGAGATATCAAGAAAGTTACAATACCTGCCATATTGACATGATGCTCTCCTGAATCCTTGTTCTGCAAACTTAAGATATGTTTGTATTGTTCATCAGAAAATAGGTTGTAAAACTATTTTTTTGACTGAAATCCGGTATTGCACCGAGAAGATAAAACGTCTCCATTAATCCTAGATGTAGATGTTACATCAGTATTATTCACTGTGGGTGGTTGTTTTTTTCTCGTTTTATCAGAAGTGTATGCATTTCTTCTCCATCCGTCAGAATTACCAACACCAAATCCTCCACTTCTAGAAAACTTTCTATTTTGAAAACCAGGTGGATATCCAACAAGCTTGTAGCAGTTTTCCTTTGTGTGGCCTTTTATTGTACAAAAATCACACTGCTGCTGCCTTCCTCTAAATTCTCTACCTCTTCCTGCCTGTGAACTCATGGAACTTGTATGAATAGCCATGGTTTCAACTTTATTAGCTGCTTTAGCTGCTAAGTTTGCAGCTGCTACTTGCTGGGTTTCATCTTGGATAATCATGGCATATACTTGTCCTAAAGTCAGAGCTACTAATTTCATGAGTATCTGTCTACGAGCTTGATCATAGGATTCATTAAGACCACTAAGGAACTGAATAAGCCTTTGCTAGCTCAAGTGCTCAACATAATCTTTTGACCTCTCACAGCCACAATTAGGTGAAGGAACTAATACATCATACTCATACCATAATTCCTTTAACTTTGAGAAATAGGTAGAAATAGAGTTAGTACCTTGCATCAATGTCGTAATTTCTCGATGCAATTTCCACATCCCCACGCGATTGACTTTGTCAAAAATTTTCTTTAGATCTTCCCACACAAGGTGTGCATTTGATGCATAAACAACTCCGCTTAATAGATCTTCTGAAACCGTATTCATTATCCACGACAACACTAGCGCGTTACAAGTTTCCCAGTGATCATGTAATTCAGGTTCGAATGACTCCTTCGTGCACACTCCATTCACAAACCCTAACTTTATTTTCCTCAATAGTGTAATGCGCATTGATCGACTCAATAAACCATAGTTTTCTGAACCAGTAAGCTTCACCGGAACAAGAACCGAACTCGGTGTATCTGTCGATCCAAGATACAGAGGATAATTGGTATCAATTTTGGTTCTCACCATTGTTGAACTGGTTATGGAGCTTCAAAATAATTACTTCTCTGTGAAATTTAAACAAGCAATTTGCATGGATCACTCGAGATCTAGCCTGGCTTTGAAACGATGTAGAAATCTAGGCTAAGAGCTTCATGAATATTTCCATAAGTTCATCAATAGAGATCAATCTAGAGAGAGAAATATTGGAGAAGATATTTTTATTATTAGATAAAAAGAAGAATGAGTTCTCTGGTTGGTTCTGTTACACAACATTATATATGCACACTAAACAATAACTCCACTAACTGCTTCCAACTGTAGACTATAACTAACTACCTTGACAGCTGTACATTTCTTGCTAGCTGTACATTCTACCTGTAATTGATCGCATAGACTAACTATCTAAACATCATCTGTTAAGCCTAATCTCAACAGATATAAAAGCATAGCCAATGTTTTTTCCTACTTCCCAAGAAGCAGCCAAAAAATGATAATCATGTAACTTGGCCTTTGGACAGTATTTAATTAAAGTTAAAAAAAGAGTATTTGAAATTTAAGTTGAAAAGAGTATCTGGAAGTTGAATTTGTGCCTAGGCATGACATTCACCTGGAAAAAAACTTAAAGTTTTGGGGGTGAAAACGATTATTTCACTTGAAATATTCCTCAAACCACTTTTTCAACTTCAATTTTTTATTCAAGTTGAAATTATGGACCAAATACTAGAACAAATAATGATTGGCAAATAATATTTCAAGTTGAAGTTTAAGGAATGAAATACTATTGTTCAAAAACAAATGATAAGCAGACGTTTGGACAAACATTATTTGTAAAGCAGTGTTTTACAATTTTCACTATTTTTCAACTTCAACTTGAAATAAAGAATTTGAGTTCAAAAACTTGATTGGTAATTATTTCAAGTGAAATTATAGTTATAGCTCATGATTTCAACCTTAAGTACTTTTTATCAACTTATTACATTAAAGACTCTTTTTTTAACTTCAGCTAAATATTTTCCAGAGGGAGATTTTATTGGTAGTGTTTGCAACATAATACAGACTAAATCAATAGAAAATTGTTTGTTAAGTTGATCTTTGCCAACTTGAAGGCTGCCTAGATGGTGTCTTAAGGAACCGTCACCATACAACTCTCCAACTAAATATAAGGTAGATTTTGAAATCTAATGGCCCATTTTAAGCTTTCATATCATTTAGTACTGATTCCAGTAGGGATAAGAAAGTCATACAATGCATTTTATAAAGTCAAGTGAAGAACTATGATGTGAGTTGTACAGTTTATGTTGAAGATTTAGTAGTTAGCCTTAAAGAGCTAATCCAACAAACTCCTATATGGAATTCAAAAACAATCTCTTCCATCCCTTCAACTTTTTCTTGTTATCACCTATCCAGATCCACCTAGAAGTCTTAAGCCCGTTACAGGCTACCTAAATTTTCTCTCCGTCATCTATCTAATAAAGTCAGACCTCTCTATAGTAGCAGCATTTGTCTGAAAATTTCATGGCTGCTTTAGAGAGGTATTGTTATATATGTATACTGGCATTTGATGATCAAATATCATTTAGATGTCATAACAAAAGTATGCAAAACTAGAAAGAACATAAATACCAAAAAGGCAAACATTACTAGCCTTTTCCTCGTGAAATTATGAAATAACAACATACCTAGTGTATTTCCACAAAGTGGGTTCTGGAGAGGGTAAAGTGTACTCAGTCCATAGCTTGTCTCCAATAGACCCTCGACTCATGACAAATAACAGTGTACTAAGCCCCAAGTAGAGAACGTAAAACCAAACAACAAAAATATGGTAACACACCACTAGATAATAACAGAAATAAGACACCTACAGAGTAACACTATGAACTACCAATCCAAAATCACAAATATCCCCAAAACACTATGAATAAGAAACTACAAGACATACTCACAACACTTAGACTACAGGTAAAATTGCCAAACAAAGCACTCCTCCCTACAAGTAAGGATGCACACCTACCCACAAGCCATCTACCCTAATTTGCATCCTTCATATCTTTCTATCAAAGGTTACGTTAGCTGTAAGCTGTAACTGCTCCATGTCATGCCTAATCACTTCCCTTCAATATTTCTTTGGTCTACATCTACCCCGTCTGAAACTATCCATCGCAAGTTTCTCACACGTCCGTACTTGGAAAACTGTGCTCCGCCTCATCATATGCCCAAACTATCTCAACCTCACTTCATGCATCTTGTCTTTCACTGAAGCCACATTTACCTTCCCTCGAATAGTCTCAGTTCTAAGGTTACCATCCTAGTAAGTCCGCACATCCATCTCAATATCTTTATATCCACGACCTTCAACTTTGGGATGATGGAGTTCTTAACTGGCCAACATTCCGCTCCATACAACATAGCCGGTTAGACCGCCACTCTATAGAACTTATCTTTAAGCTTAGGATGAATCTTCTTATCACATAAGACTCACAAAGTGAGCCACTATTTCAACCACCATACACTGGTATGATGCATGATATCCTCATTAATCTCTTTATTCCTCTGAATCATAGACCCAAGATACTTGAAAATATCTCTCTTTCAAATAACCTGAAAATCTAAATTCACTACCACGTCAGCCTCATGCGTCAAATCACTGAACTTACACTCCAAATACTCCTTCTTGGTCCTGCTTAATCTAAAACTTTTAGACTTTAGCGTCTGTCTCCAAACCTCTAACTAATTATTAACTCTTCCCGACTCTCATCAATAAACACTACATCGGCAACAAATAACATACACCAAAACACCTTCTATTGAATATGCCAAGTCAAAACATCTATCATCAAGGCAAATAAAAATGGACTAAGAGTCGATTCCTGGTGTAAATAAGTCAAAATAGGAAAGTGTTATGACATTTCTCCTACCATCTTCTCACGGGTCTTCGCTCTGTCGTACATGTCCTGAATTGACTTAGTGTATGCCACAGGTACACCTCTAACCTCCAATCACCTCCATAAAACCTCCCTAGGGTCTTAGTCATACACCTTCTCAAGATCGATGAACACTATATGCAAGTTCTTCTTTCTCTCCCTATACTGCTCCACTAGTCTCCTCAAAATATGAATCGCTTCGATAGTCGAGCAACATAGTATAAAACCAAATTGATTCTCAAAAATAGTTATGAACATCCTTAAATTTAACTCTACCACTCTTTCCCAAACCTTCACAATATGACTCAACAACTTGATACCCCTATAGTTGTTGGAACTCTAAATGTCCTCCTTGTTCTTATATAACAGAATCATCATACTCCATCTCTAAACTTCTAACATTTTTATCGTCTTAAAATGATGTTAAACAACCTTGTCAGTCACTCCAAACCTACCCCGCCAATGCTCTTTCAAAAATCCACCGAAATCTCGTCTGACTCAATCGCCCTATCCCTATGCATCCTACGAATAACATCCTTGACCTTCTCAACCTTAAAGCACCTATTTAAATAACTGATGTGCACTACTTAATTTATATTTTTCCTTTAAATTAGAAATTCATACTTGAATTTATAGTGTGCACGACCTGATTATCATACATATTTTGGTATTTTATATTGTACATATATTTCTTATAAAATATTTGACCATGCTGTTATAGAAAGGTAATTTAACAGAGAGTGTACTGCAATATTAAACGTCATTGTTGTTATAGGTAGAATGTCATTATAGAGAAGTAAAATATAACATGGAAAATTGATTCCAGCGGAAGATGTCTTAGAAATAAAGTAGGAGTAAATAATTTTAGTATTTTTAAATTATTAGATTTCTATGTGCGTTAGACTTAGGAATTAGTTATCCCTTTATTATTTGAATTAGAAATTAGTTATCCTTCTTTGAATTGAAGTCTATTTAGAAATTTAGCTATAAATGTCTGAGTTATTAATAGAATAATTCCCTTTGACAATACAATTGCGGTATTTTTTTCTCTCCAACTTTTTCTCTATTATTTCTTAAATTTCAAAAGCCAAAAACCAAAAATTGGTATCAAGAGCTAATTTTTTGAGGATCTATGAGAGAGATAAATTCTGAAAACAAGTTTTTCCAAATAGCTCCTCCTATCTTTGATGGTGAAAATTACTATCTTTGGGCAGTAAGAATAGAGACTTATCTTGAGGCTTTAGATCTTTGGGAGACCGTAGAGAAGGATTCTGATATTCTTCCGCTTCTCGATAATCCCACGGTGACCCAGAGCAAAAGCAAAAAGGAAAAGAAAATCAGAAAATCAAAGGCAAAAACAACTTTATTTTCTAGTGTCTCCAATAATTTTTACAAGAATTATGGCCTTTAAATCAACAAAAGAAATTTGGAATTATCTGAAGGAAGAATATATCGAAGATGATAGAATAGAGGCATAAAGGTGTTGAATCTAATAAGAGAATTCAAATTGCAAAAGATGAAGGAATCTGAGACCGTCAAAGGATACTCAGAACAACTTCTTAGCATTGTTAACAAGGTAAGATTGCTTGGCACAAAATTTAAAGATTCAGGAATTGTTGAAAAAATTCTTGTTACTGTGCCTGAAAGATACGAAGTATCAAGAGAAAATTGAAGAAAAGGTGTCTTTTAAGTCTTGAATGAAGGATTGGTGACCTTGACCAACTTAAAGGGTCAAACATAAATAGGAAACTTGATTAAGTTAATTGTGGGCTTAATTAATATTTTTAAAACTTTCTAATCTTTTCAAAAATACATCTCGACAGCTTCTATTAACTCTCTCCCAACCAATAGTTCTACAAATTCTCCCTATTCAATCCAAATCAACCAGTCTCTCTCTTTTTTCTCTCAACTCTCTCCCAACCAATAGTTTTCCAAAATTTCTCCTTTCAATCCTCAGCGACTTCAAATTCCGATGATAAATAGTTGGGCTTCAAGTTTCTTTTGAACTTCAATCCTTAATCAACATAACAACCTTGCTCTCCAGCCACAACAGCTTCGAATTCTTCATCGTTCTTTTTCTTCTTTAACAGGTAAAAAATTATGGCCTTTTTAGTTTTCAAGAAAATAAAAAACTTAAGCCAACTTCTCTTATAGTATTGGTTAACAATTTCAATATTTGTTGCTTTAATTTGAAATGCAGTCTGAATAAAACCCTAATTTCTGGTATTTTTTTCTTCTCTTTTCGAAGTGAATTATAATTTTTTATTATTTGTTGCATTTTTTAAAGTTTGATTTTTGTTGTTTGTGTTTATACAAATAAAATAATGATTTGGGTTGATTTGTTCTGTTCTTATTCTTGGTAAAAATGGTGATATTGTTATTTTCTGTTGAACAAAATCTTGCTACTATTTTTTTCCAACAGATTATTCATCTGGTGCAACATATTAACCATCCATTGCAATAAATTTTTAATATGATGCAACTTATCAATCATCTGATGCAACAGAGGAACCATCAGATTAAAGTCTTGATGCAACAGATTAATTATCTGATGTAACAAAGGAACCATTGAATAGAAAATCTGATGCAACAGATTTATCATATGATTAAACAGTTTAACTATCTGATGTAATAAATTAACCATATGTTGCAACAGATTAACCATACGATGAAATAAATTTACTATTAAATGCAATAGAGGAACCATTGGATAAAAAATCTGATGCAATTGATTAACCATATGATGTAATGGAGGAACCATCAGATTAAAGATCTGATGCAACAGATAAACCTCCTGTTGGATAAAATCTTATCAACTCTTCCAACAGGACATGTCCAAGACTTGATTTTTCCAACTGTTTATTCATCTGCCATGATAGACGACCTTTATGTTGGAAAAAATCTAAACAATATTGACCGTTGATGATTGTTCCAATAGATCACTCATGTGTTGCAATATATATGCAACCTGTTACATAGATCATTCATCTTTCTCAACAGATGAGTGATATGTTTTGTATAGTCGCAACAGATTACTCAGCCGTTGTTGTTGGTTATTAACTGTTTCGATAGATCACTCATATATTACAATAGATGTATGATCTGTTGCATAGACCATTCATCCTTCTCAACAGATGAGTGATATATTTTATATTGTCATAACAGATTACTTAGTCGTTTCTACAGGTTATTTAACTATTCCAACAAATTACTCATATGTTGCAATACATGATGTTGCAATAAATGAGTGATCTGCTGCACATACCATTTATTTTTCTCAATAGATGAGTGATATGTTTTGTATTATTACAATAAATTACTCATCCATTGCAACAGGTTATATAACTATTTCAACAGATCACTCATATATTGCAATAATGTGTGATCTATTGCATAGACCATTCTTATGTCTTAAAAGATGAGTGATACGTTTTGTATTATTTTAACAGATTACTCATCTGTTGCAAAGATTGGTTATATGTTGCAATAGATATACTACCTAGTGCAATATATCAGTGCTTTATTGAAACTATTATTTTACTATTTTGCTTGTTAGATTTATTGTTATCCTTTTTAACAATGCATTAATCAAGTATAATATATTTTTCTTATGTTTTTGTTAATTTTAGATAATATGGCTACCAAAAGAACAGAAATCGAATCAATTCCAAGTAAAGGAACAAGTGAAGCAACTAGGTTACATCCACCACTCTATAAGCTTGCTTTACAAGAATTATCTCAATCAGGAGCAGAATATGATGAACACGGGGAGGAGAAGTATTTCAAAAGAGATGATCCAAATACTAATAGCCCTTCCATCGAAGAGTTAGTCAAAACCTTCAGTATTGATCATTATTCTGTGAGAATATAGTGAGATTGTGCCACAGATTTAACGGGTGATTTCATGGTTAAGTCAATCATTGGAAAATCTTTCGTCGCCTTCAGAAAAATACTTCGAGAACAAAAATTGGATGCTTATTTCAAGGACAACCTCAGAGTTTCCAAACTAATCATCGATCTAGAGCTCAGGATACCCAATTATAGGGCAGTGTATCTCAGTATCATCATACATTTTCGTAGTGTGAGACCTGCGATAGGAATCATCTAGGGAGGTGTCAGCTGGGTTCACTGGTATGCTATTCATGTGGTCAGTCGGGTCACTTCCAAAGAGATTTTCCTTTGGATAGAAGGAGTGTTGGTGGTGCCAAAACTCAGGTAAACTCTTCCGCACCACCACTGCCTCAAAAGGTTACCACCTCAGCTACCAGGAGTGGGCGCAACCGGCTGTATTCTTTGTCCAACCGCCAAGAGATGGAAGCCTTGTCAGACATAGTCATTGGTACGTTAAAAATATTTTTCCATAATGCTTATGTGTTACCTGATCCCTGGTCTACCCTATCTTATGTGACCCCTTATGTAGCTGTTGGTTTTGGGTTTAAGCCCAATGTAATTTCAGAACCTTTATTTGTTTTCACTTTGGTGGGCGATTCCATTGTGGCTAGGAGGGTGTATAGAAATTGTGTGGTGACTGTTTGTGGCCGGGATATTATGTCAGACCTTATAGACCTAGATATGATTGATTTTGATGCTATCCTAGAGATGGTCTGGCTTCATTCGTGCTATACCACACTAAATTTTAGAACCCAAAGAGTTACTTTTTCTTTCCTAAATGAACCAGTAGCAGAGTGGGAGGGGCATTCTTTAGCACCTAGAGGGCACTTTATATCTTACCTCAGAGCCCATAAACTCATTTCTAAGGGCTATTTGTATTATCTTATTCGAGTTAAAGATTCGAGTATCAAAAGCCCTTCTCTCTATTCCGTCCCTATGGTGAATGAATTCCCAGAAGTTTTTCCAGATGATCTCCCAGGAATACTACCTGATAGGGAGATAGATTTTGGTATTGATTTATTACCAGACACCCATCCTATTTCTATTCCACCATATAGAATGGCTCCTGTAGAACTGAAAGAGTTGATAGAATAGCTAGAGATCTTCTAGACAAAGGTTTCATCTATCCTAGTGTTTCTCCCTAGGGTGCACCTGTACTCTTCATGCGAAAGAAAGATGGTTCCCTCCGTATGTGCATAGATTACCTCGAATTGAATGAGGTCATTATTAAAAATAAATATCCTCTTCCTAGAATTAATGACCTTTTTTACCAGCTTCAGGGTGCTAGGTATTTTTCAAAGATAGACCTTCATTCAGGATACCATCAGTTTAAGGTTAGAGAGTCAGATATTCCCAAAATAGCTTTCCAAACTAGATACGGTCATTATGAATTCTTAGTCATGTCCTTTGGGTTGACTAACACCCCTGCAGCTTTCATGGATCTGATGAATAGAGTGTCCTATCAGTTTCTAGACCTGTTTGTGATAGTTTTCATTGATGATATTCTGATTTATTCCAAGAGTGAGGAGGAACATGACAATCACTTCTGAATCATCCTTCAGACTCTTAAAGATCACAATTTGTATGCAAAGTTTTCCAAGTGTGAATTTTGGCTTAATGCTATTGCTTTCTTGGGGCATATTGTGTCTAGTGACGGGGTCAAGGTTGATCCCCAAAAGGTTGAGGCAGTGAGAAAATATCCCAGACCCACAACTCCAACCGACATTCAGAGCTTCTTAGATTTGGCGGGGCATTACAGAAGGTTCGTAGAGTATTTCTCTTCCATAGCTGTACTACTCACTAAGTTGACGTAGAAAAAGGTGAAGTTTATATGGTCTGACTCCTGCGAGAATAGTTTTGAGAAGTTAAAAGATAAGTTAACAAATGCTCTTATTTTGACTCTTTCAGAAGGTACAAAGAGATTTGTTGTGTACTGTAATACGTTCCATGTGGGACTTGGGTGTGTACTTATACAGCACGGTAAGGTGGTGGCCTATGCATCTAGGCAGTCTAAGGTGCAAGAGAAAACTTACCCCATCTGTGACTTGGAGTTAGCGGTTGTGGTATTTGCGCTTAAAATCTGGCAACATTATATCTATGGGGTACATGTTGATATATTTTCTGACCACAAGAGTTTATAGTATGTTTTCTCGCAGAAAGAATTAAACCTCCAGCAAAGATGGTGGTTGGAGCTTTTGAAGAATTATGACATGAGCCTGCACTACCATTCGAGCAAGGCAATATGGTAGCCGATGCCCTCAGCAGGTTATCTATGGGCAGCCTTTTGCATGTTGAAAAGGGGAAGAGGGAGATAATGAAGGATATTCACCGACTTGCAAATCTAGGAGTACGACTATTGGATTCCTAAGATGGGGGACTGGTTTTTCATGAGGTAGATAAATCTTCCCTTTGTGCAGAAGTTAAAGAGAAGCAGGCGGAAGATCCCATCTTAACGCAGATCAAGAAAGATGTGGGTCATCAAAAGGTAATGTCTTTCAAAATTGGTGGTGATGGAATTTTAAGATATCAGGGTAGACTATGTGTGCCAAATGTAGATGGGTTGCGAAAGAGGATCCTTGATGAAGCTCACACTTTGAGGTACGTTGTTCACCCAGGCTCTACTAAGATGTATCATGATCTAAAAGTTATATACTGGTGGAATAATATGAAGTGTGTTGTAGCTAATTTTGTTGCCAAGTGTTTGAATTATCAACAAGTTAAGGTAGAGCATATGAGACCAGGCGGTACATCCTAAGAGATAGCTTTGCCTTTGTAGTAGTGGGAATTGATCTATATGTACTTTATTACGGGACTTCCGAGGTCCCGAAACCAGTATGATTCTATTTGGGTAATTATAGACCGGCTGACCAAGTCACCTCATTTTCTGCCTGTGAGGACCAACTATTCGGGAGATGATTGTGCCAAGCTTTACATTGAGGAAATAGTTTGCTTGCATGGAGCACCTGTATCCATTATATCTAACTGAAGTACGCAATTCTTTCTCAATTTTGGAAATCTTTTCAGAGGGGTTTAGGTACCCAAGTGAATCTGAGTACTACATTCCATCCTTAGACTGATGGGCAAGCTGAGCGCACCATTCAGACCCTTGAGGATATGTTGAGGGCCTACGTGATTGACTTTAAAGGTAGTTGGGTAGATCACTTGCCTTTGATAGAGTCCGCTTACAATAATAGCTACTATGCCAGTATTAAGATGGCTCCATTCGAGACATTATATGGGAGAAAATGTAGGTCGCTGATAGAGTGGTATGAAGTTGGTGAGATATAGATTTTTAGGCCTGATCTTGTTCTTCAGGCAATGAAGGACGTGAATATTATTAGATAAGGACTTAAGACAACCAGAGTAGACAAGAATCCTTTGCCGATGTTAGAATAAAGGAGCTAGAATTTGAAGTTGGTGATTGGGTATTTCTCAAAGTCTCCCCTATAAAGGGAGTTATGTGATTCGGGAAGAAAGGTAAGTTGAGCCCTCGCTATATAGGGCCATACCTGATTTTAAGAAGGATAGGTGGGGTTGCGTATGAGTTAGAGTTTCCTGTAAGTTTGGGTTCTGTTCATCTAGTATTTTACATATCCATGTTGAAGAAATGTATTGTAGAGCATTCATTAGTATTGCCTTTAGAGAAGGTCAAAGTGACAGACTCCTTATCTTATGAAGAAGAGCCTATGGCAATCTTGGATCGCCAAGTTAGGAAATTAAGGAGCAAAGAAATAGCCTCAGTTAAAGTGTTGAAGAAAAATCAGAAAGTTGAGGAAGCAACTTGGGAATCAGAAGGTGACATGACAGATAGATACCCAGACTTATTTGATCTGGTGAATGATAAAATAGAAGGTACAATCTTTGTCCTTTTTGTTATGGCCTTAGTATGCTTGAAATCGTGCTTGTTTGTGTTCCGCATCATCATTTGGGGATGAATGATCCTAAGGAGGGATAATGTAACACCCCACAAAAGTTGTGCATGTATTAGCTCTTAGTATCATGCTCTTAGAATTAAAGACTAGAATTATTTTTTAAAGTGACAAATGGACTTAGTCTTATTCTTTAACTTCCAAAGTGAGTAAAGTTTAAACCATATATATAATTTCCCTAATTTTGAATTTTCATCACATGGGAAATTTGATAAGCTTTCCGCCGATTTAAGATTTACCCAAATCCGATACCCGGGCAAGAAATTATGGCTAATTTAAGTCCTAGTCATAAAACACCTTTATTTTGGTGTTTGGCGCATCGCGGAGGGTGTCTATTTAACAATTGTCAAATTCCAGTAGCAAGATTGTAGCATGTTGCACTGAAGTTCTAGGTCCCAACCAGTGGGACAATACGATGGCTCCGCGTCGCGGTGACCCTAAGAATCCCTTTTATCAATTTCTAGTAAGCCACAGCAATTGGGGCGCGTCACGGTGGCCCATAAAATTGGGTTTCCAGTTATATTTTAATTCCGTCTCAGTAAGGGTATATTAGGTATTTTCCACCCCCTTATCAACATAAACATGGGATTATACTCTTAAGTGACCACATTTTTCATTGTTTCTTCAAAAATTCACAAGAAACTCTCTCTAGGGTTTCAAACTAAAAACCCAAATAACTCAAGATTTAACCGTGGGTTTTCAAGATTGATTGAAGCTTTAGAATCTCCAAATTGTAGGCTTCAAGAATCATCTACTAAATTTATAAATTGAGGTACGTGGGGTTTTTCTAAAAATTTATGGGCAAAGAAATATTCTTTAATTCATGCTAAAGATTTAGAAAGCATGATTTTACGGAAAGGGTTTGAATTTTACCATTTCTAGCATGTTTTAGAAGCTTTAATTAATATTGTTTGGTCTTTAGGCCTTTCCCCGAGGTGATTTGAAATCCTATGTATATGTATGCATGTAGTTTAATATGATGTTTGAATTGAGAGCATGACTCACATGAAGTCCCTCTTTTGATATGATTTATCCCATTTTTCATATGATATGGATTGTTTTGAAATGCATCTGGAAAAGTATGATACGAAATGTATTGATTTATACTATGACATGAATATGATTTTTGAATCAAAAGAGAGGGTTGTTTGTATTGATAAATATTGAATATAAATATCTAAGGGAAAGAGTTGCATGGTTTGACAAAGATTTCAGGACCACCACATTGTTATTGAAAGAATGATGATCCTTGCATTGTTTTGACTTGTGCTTTTGGAGCATGAAATCTATTATACTAATTGTATGTTTGGGTGGTCTGAATTGAATTTTAATGAAAGAATCATGCATAATACAATATGGCTTAGAAATATGACTTGCAAGTCTTGGTGTGATGACACCAACTCAGATAATGCCATGTTAATTCAAAATAAAATAGAATGCATGTTTGAAATCAAATTTTTAGATTTTAAAACTGGAATAACGCATATACCAGAACATACTAAAATTAAGCATAAAGAGAGATTTGGTGGTTCCCCGAAGAAGGCACGAGTTCAGACAAATCATTGCCTAAAATCGTGATTTGCCGATTCGGGTATATTATTTTACACTGGCCTAGTGCCCTGTGGTGTATAACACTCAGACACTCTAACCCTTGCAACACACTTGGATTGGGGGCTTCCTCTCCGAGTCAATGAAGGATTCCATATAGCCCATGGGATATCAGACTTGTTGGGGAATGCCACCTAACTTAGAAGTAATACAACGATTAGAGACTGCATTGACAGAACGGTTTTATGATTATCAAAGATGCCCATGTGTTTTGGAATTTATATCATATATGGTGTTTTATGACTAGCTCTCAACTATTTTATTTATATCAAAAGCTTTATTTTGGATTGCTCTACGTACCAGTATATTTGTATTGACCCCCTACCTTCTAAGTTCTGAGGTACAATCTAGGGGTCCTGATAAGCGATAAATTTCTTCAGACAGAAGTGCAGAGTTCAGTCGGTGAGCCTTTTATATTTTAGAAGGCCTATTTATTTTCAGACATTTATCGTTATTCATGGTTTTGGATCTACTGGGGGCCTTGTCCCAAAATTTTTAGATAGTTGTTATTAGTCATGTAGTAGAGATTTTGCAGATGGTCTTTTCAGATGTTATCAGAGGGTTTGGATTTCAGTTTTTGTCCGTTGTTGAATTTGTATCAGACGTATGACCATGGTTTCATTTCATTATATTTTTCTGCATTTCCTTATTGAGTATGAATTGTGTATATGGTTACAAGTTAGAGGGGCTCTTGGGCCTTTATGGTTTGGAATGCCCGTTACGGCCAGGGCCCCGGTTCGGGTCGTGATATCATTCTAATAAATGTAATGATTTATGTTAGATTGTGCATCCGTCGCTAGTTCCAACCAATCAAGATTTAAAAATGCCATTTTTTCTTGCTTTACGGTCTGACCAAACTTTATTGGACCTTAAGGTCATTGACAGAATAAAAATAAAATTATTTAGAGCTACAACCATTATAAGAAAAATAATTTTAGAGGGTGGGCTTATTGTTGTTGATGGTCTTCGTGGTGATGAAGCTGTTGGTGGTGGTAGTGGTGCTGTTTTTGGTATTAATGATGCTCCTCTTACAGTATTTAAAACAAACCATTATGAGTATGATCATACTGGTTATACAAATTTTACCGCTCTCGCCGAATGTTCTGCATGCAAATCTCAAGACTACAAGGCTAAACATGATATAATGATTAATGCTATTAATGGATTAACTGCTTCTGTAAAGGAATTGACATCTAAGAGGGGTGTCATTCTATCAAAGAGGATTTTATATCCATCCACTCCATTAGATATTAAGGCTAAGAGGAGAAAGAAAGTGATTTTCAATGCATTATTAAGCATCTAAAAAAGCAAAATTGCAACTCCTTTGTTTGTGTGTTACATTGAGCAATGTACAATGTCCAAAGGAGAGTAGCACGATTTGAAAAAGATGAATATATATGTCTGTTCCAACTAACAAATAGACACATATCTGTTTCAACAGATGACATAACTGCTGAAAATTATCAAACAGTTATATATGTATATATCTGTTGTAACAGTTGAATAGCTTACTGCATCAGATAAAGTATCTGTTGCAACATATGTCTCATCTATTTTAGCAAATCAAACATCTCTTCGTACCTCTTTTATTTATACCAACAGATGACCTATCTGCTGCAACAGCTAAGTCATATGTTGCAACAGATGGTTCATCCTTTCGAAATCATCATACAGGTCTTCCTCATGTAGAAATTTGTTCCAACAGTTGATTCATTATTACAACAAAAATATAATCTATTTGGGACAATTTAAAATAGGAGGAAGACGTGTTTTATTTGCTAGAACAGATAAGTTATCCTTTTCCATTTTGTTTTATTTCTGTGATTAGCATTGACCAATTCTGGCTTTCTAGGTGGATGTAGAAGCTACTGCTGAACAGCATTGCCAATATGCTACTTTTTTATGGAAATACGGAGAATACAAAATGCAAAAATCATACGTAAAAAACAATAAAGATCCACGACAACTAAAGCCGAATTCCATAGCACCTGATTAAGAACAACTTGTCTATATTGAGTAGATCTTTATAGCTTGAGTCTGTCAAAGTAATAACCTGACCTCTCCTTAGGAATCCTTGGCATCAATAATTAAATTATTGATGTATTTGTTGAGATCTGTACCCATAACTATTTTTTTATATTTCATTTATCCGTTGATTTATTTTAGCTAATTTCTGAAGGCTTCGATTTATTTTATTTTGTCTATGAATTTTATTTTTTCCTTTGATTTGAAATTATTAGATTTGAACTTATTAATTGAAATAGAATACTAGATTCAAACATTGCAACAGATAATGTATCTGTTGAAACAGACGACATATCATTTAAAAATGTCAAATAGATTTAGACATATATTACAACAGGAAGTTAGTCTATTGGAATTTATCAAATAGGTATTTCCACTGTTGCAATAGATAGTTTTCGATAGAAACATTGACATAATGAAACAGATGACCAACCTATTGTAACAGATAAACTATATGTCAGAACAGGTAGAATATTTGTTACAACGGATAGAGAATCGGTTGTATTATAAAAATTTAACTTTCATTGGACATAAATAATTGCCACTACATGTAAAAAAAGTGAAAGTGAATTGAAATAAAAAAAGCGAAACCTATCGACAGTATTCAGTTCAAAATACCAAAAATAAAATAGGGATCAAGTAGATAGTGTTCATTTTAAATACGTAAAATAAAATAGGCATCAAATGTGTCAGTTTGGTACTTTTTACCCTGTTGGCTACTTGTGTGTAATTCAAGCAGCCAAGGTTCATTGAATCCCCATTTTTGCTGACTTGGGCCCCAACAGTCATTTTTTCTCCATTGTCTTATATATTCATCTTCTTCCTAAAATTTAACTCCAAATTCTCAAATCTTCTTCTTCATCATCATCTTTTTTTATCTATCCAAATTCTTCAAATTATTTGCATTTGGTCTTTCTTTTCTTCATCTTTTTTTCATTTTTTCCAACCGAGCTTGACAATGTCGAGCACATCTTCCACTCTTGTTTGTGATAAAGATTTTTGATATTGTAAGTGCGGTAATAAAGCTCTATTGAAGACTTCTTGGACTCGATAAAATCCAGGTCGTAGGTTTTTACTTGTAAGATTTCAAAGGTATATTTTTTATTTAATTAGTTGATTAATTATTGACTTGTAATTATTTTATAATTGTGTTCTTGTTTTTATAGAAATTGGGTGGATGAGATTACTTTGATTGGTATGAAGAACGACACCCTTCACAAGCAAATCGTGTAATCTTGGGTATGTTGAACAAAGTCAAGGCTTCTGAAGAGAAATAAAATCGAGCAAGAAGATGCTACATTTTTCTCGTTATTGCTACTGGTTTGGTGTTGTTAGGCACATGGATATTTACGCCTAATTGCTGAAATTTTCATGTTAGTGTATTTTCTATTAGTTTGGTGTTGTCGATCACATGGATATTCAAGTGTAATTGTTGAAAAATATCAAACAGATTTAGGCATATGTTATAAAATTGAGGTCATCTGTTAGAAATTATCAAACAAGTCTTCCCAGTGTTGCAACAAATTAGATAAAAATAACATCAGCATAATACAACAGATAACCAACTTATTGCAACAGATAAAATATCCACCAGAACAGATATAATATATTTTACAATAGATTGACAATCTATTGCATTATAAAAAACTCAACTTTCATCAGAAAAAAAGTATTGCCACTACATGTACATGCAATTTAAAGTAAAGTGAGGTGTGACTTGAAATAAAAAATTGTTATTTCACAGGCTCTTATAGCTCCAAGAGTCCAGCTAGTACCCCATAATCCCAGACCTCTTGTAGGTTTGCCACAGTGTTATCGCATAGAAAGGTCATTGGTTTGGCCATTTTTGTCACGGTCAGCAAACATTCGATGTATGCAAGAGTGTATTACGAGCCGCATGCGTAACCGGTATCAATTTTTGGAAGGTTCATGCCCTTGTTTCAACCTATAAAATTCCATGATTTTTTTATCAACACTTCTTTTGGAAAATAATTCATCACTTTACTCTCCCTTAACAAGATGGGGAACAGCTTCATCAATGGCTACATGTGGAAAAAAAGATAGACCTCATCGATGGCAGGCACGTTGCATTCATAAACTTTGACATTTCCCTCCTCGAGTAGTATCTCAACAGCCCGATAATGTATGCTGTCTATGCTAATGAATGCAAGAATCCTCTTTGCCTTGGTCCAACTCTTGCTGTGTGGATTTCGTCTTTCCCCTCTAATATATTTTATCATTTTTTCTTCATCCAGTCCAACGTAGAAACTAAAAAATCAAATCCCACACCACAGTCTAATGCAACATTATTGAGTTAATCGTACATATCCTTGACCATCTTACAGAAGTCGAGGTCCATTATCCTATCTACAATGTCATAAGTTCTCGGGTACGTTAATTGCCTTTTCCTCATAAGGCAAAGAATTTTATAAACATGTTGTGATATACGAAGTCAATTTTAAATAGGTTAGTAATTTTAAAGATGCAATGGATGGTCCATCTGTTACATAAGGTTCTCTGAATCAATAATCCAACACAACTTATGCAACAAATGGATAATAAGTTGCAACAGAACCACTACCAGTTGCACCAGAATACCTAGCTGTTGCAACAGATTTCACATCTGTTGCGTAGCTTCTTCTTCATGGGGTTGATTAGAAGGATAGGTTAGGAAAAGTAAACTTTCCTTGTCCTCATACCGCATACACATATCTAACATAATCTGGAAGTCTTGGGGGGGGGGGGGGGGGGGGGGGAGGAGGGGAGGGCTGGGGTAATTTGGTACACTTGGCTTGGCATTCTTAGCCTGTCACAGATCCCTCTTCTCTTTGGCGCCAAGTTTTACGTATATGTCCATCTTCTTGAATGGACCTTGCACTTCAACAACTTTTGGAGAGGGAGGAGTTGTAATTTTTTTATTTCCGATCAGAGAGTATGTCTCAAATTGATCTTTTCTTCCTCCTAACCGCCACTGTAGGAGTGTATGACTCCCTCATTTTCTTGTATTATATGAAACTCCTTTTGGATTTTAATTCCTCGACAGCTTTAGAGATAGCCTATACTTTTTCAAAAAGTTTATCCTGGTTGTCCTTGCACTCTTTGCATTCGCAATGAGAATACGAAGGTGAAGAGAGGTGAGAGGGACCTGAGTAAGGATGAAAAGGGGTGTTTTCAAACATTTATTTTTCTTGAGAATCAACATGCTCATCATCATGAGTGGTAGCAACATCAGCATTCCTTCCACCAACACCAGGAACTCTACTAGAAGAAGCACCCGGATCTACCTTAGTTGGTTGGTCATGAAGAGCCTCAACATTAGGCTGACCTTGCCTAACTGCTCTTCTTATGGCTGTTGCTTTAGCCAATTCCTTCCTTATTAACTCCACCATTGGGTCTGTTATTATATCAATATGACCTAGAGTAATATAAGAAGTCATCACTGACTCCCGCTCAGTGGGAACGATCCATGGATGCACAACCTATAAAAAAGACAGATACATTTAAATCATATAATATAATAATTTTCACAGTTGGGTTATACACGGTCAACTTCTGTAACAAATTAACAATATGTTGCATCAGATTACCCATTGTTACATAGTTTATAGTAGATGGTTAAAATCCATTTGAGTCGAGTTCAGAGAACCAGAGCAATACATGGATAATCTGATGCAAAATATCAATCATTTGTCGCAATAGATTACCAATCTTTTGGACCAGTTGTATAAGACGGGTAATCTGTTAGGTTACATGTTAGGCAACAGATGATCTGTCTGTCGCAATAGATTAACTATATGTCACATCAGATTATACATATGTTGTATAATTTGCAGTAGATGGTTAATCTGTTAGGAGTCGAGTTTAGAGAACCAAATAAACAGATGGATAATCTGATGCAAGATATAAATCATCTGTCGCAATAGATTATCTATCTTTTGCACCGATTGGCACAGGACGAGTAATCTATCACAACAGATATCCCATTTGGTGCATCACATAAAATATCTGTTGCACCAGATATAACATTTGTTCAATATATTTTATTGAGTAAAATTATTTTACTTGAAGAAGACATACTGCATCATCCAGAGGGTTAAAGATATCAGCCTCCTTAATTTTGGTGTTGTTCCTTGTAGCCAACCACCTAAATATTCTTGGATGAGAAACCTCATTTGGGTAATCCATTACCTATTTTCAAAGGGGAGGAATGGCTTCAAATTCCTAGGCCTAAAAAATATAAACAGAAAGCAAGCAAAAAAAGTCATAATAACTATATTCAATATAAATTAATGGATAAGCAAAAATAGTGATTAATTTTACCATAAAAGCTTAGTGAAAGTCGTATAATATGGTCATCCCTGAGGATAGCTGTGTCAGTAAATATTAGACAGTCACGTAGAAGCTGTCATATCCCTAAGGATAATTATTGAATTTATCAAAATCCTCAGCACGCGCCAACAAATCATCTTCTATGACCTTGTTGATGCCTCTTGCCAATATAACCAAATGGGAAAACCAAACTAAGCACAATTGCTCCCTGTACTGCTTTGTTATGGTTTTATCCATGAGATCTATCAACAAATTCGATGCTTTATAGCCATGTCGAGCAATGTCAAACAACCCATCTATTTTTTCCTTGCATTTTCTTGCCTTAGATCTTTTGCAAAGTGTTCCCTTGGCGAGAAGTGGTTCTTCTAGACTATGACATCTTAATCCCGTCACTATGGAAAAATCTTGCAAGATAAAACAAACTGACATGCCATAGTAGTTGATCCAGATTTCATCCATATTTTTTGCCCCCTCCTCCGAATCTTTATCATCCCCCACGTACTTGATCCTGCACTTGAGAAGACCATGTACCATCCCCATATTAAAACCGACTTGGGGATCCTCAGGCATCTCAAGAAAGCATCCAAAGCAGCTCTTCTTAAAAAGTCCATCTATGTTTTCGTTCTTCATAATTTTCCTAAAATAAATAAAAATTTTCCCCGTCTGACAATTAGGTACAAGTTTACTAGTTAGTTCTTCTTCTGCTTTTAGGTGATTTATCAGCATCGCAACTTAAAACCTGTAATACTAAAAGTTTTGACAGGATCAAGCTGGGATGTCGATATTAATTCATGCCCCATTGGTGACCAATTATCATCATGTTGATGATCATCCTCTTTCTCTTTCTCACTCTCTAATTCCTCCTCTTTCTCACTTTCATTTTCTTCATCACTATCTACAGATCCTTGTCCACCTCCCTCAATGTTGTTTTCATATCTCTCCTTAACTTTACTTTTTCCTGACTGAGATTGTTTAGGAAGCTCCTCTGAATCTCTCTGTACTGTAGCCTTTTTTTTGGGTGGTCAGACGTTGATCCACTTTTATTTTTTTCTTTTTGGAACATGTTTTACCTACAAACAACAGAAAACAAAAATTACATTAAAATTGATTTATGCATAAATTTTAAAAAATACATTACAAACACCACCAATATCGACACACCAACAGCCAACACTACCACCACCACCACTAACCAATTCCACAAACATCATGAATACCAACACTATCGACAGCCACCACAAACACCACCAACTAATGGCACCAACAGCCACCATCAGTGCCACCACAACGACGACGACGACGACGACCACCACCATAACTACCACAAAACCATCCAATAATACCACGACAGTCAACGGAACACTACGACAGAAACTAGGGTTTACTCAAGTTCTTCCAATGATTTTAGAATCAAAACTCAAATTTGTAAATCCATTCTCGAAGATAATACAACCAAAATTTTTCTTTTTCATCATTAATTTAAAAGCCCTTATTTTTTATTAAAAAAATAATAAATATAGAACTCTTCTCAAACAATGTTACCTATGAAGATAGATAAAATGACTGATACAAGCAAGAACAAAGTCAAAAATAACACCTATATGGTCAGAAATAAGAAGAAAATTGATCTGTTGTGATGGGTTGAGCAATTTGTTAAGTATTTGTTGTCTTTACTGTATAATTGAGTGAGAAAGAGAAAAAGAGCAAGAACTCGAGATTTGAAATGATGAAACATTTTTCTCGCAAATGGATGATTTGTATGAGTTGATTTGTATTTTGGAAAAGAATGTCAAGTTTTGATAATGTTAATTTGGCCAGAATTAATCTTCATTATTTTTTAAAATTATAAAAGATATACATAATTTTTAACCCTCTCATTATGTAATTGTCAAAAGACTCAATTGAAGTTATAGTTGACCCTTTTAACACACCCCTGGTCCTAGATTAATCAGTTTAGGTATTAGACTCTAACATATGAACTCAATTAAAATTGTATAAAAATAAATGTTCAACATGTTGCATCATATTAGGTATTTGTTGTAAATTATCAAACAACTTATGTTATTTGTTACAACAGATTATGCATTTGCTGTAAATGATCAAACAAATTAACTCATCTATTGCGACAGAGTACCTATCTGTTGTAAATTATCAAATGGATTGTCATATGTCACAACAGATTACCCATCTATTGTAAATTATCAAATAGACGCTGCCATCTGTTGTAGTTGGCCCTATAAGAACTCACCCCTAGTTCTAGATTAATCAATTAAGGTATTAGTTGAACATATGAGGTAGTAAGAATCAGTTCAGCTCAGAGTGATCGATCGACAACTCTAATCAGGAGAAACAAAATATCGTCTCATCATACAATTGCTAAAATACTCAACTGAAGTTGTAGTTGACCCTATGAGAACACACTACTGGTCCTAGATTAATCAATTAAGGTATTAGTCTAACATATGAACTCAATTGAAATTGTATAAAAATAAATATTCAACCTGTTGCAATATATTAACCATATGTTGTAAATTATCAATCAAATTAAGTCATTTATTGTAATAGATTACGCATCTGTTGTAAATAATCAAGCAGATTAAGTCATCTGTTGCAACAGATTACCCATCTGTTGTAAATTATCAAATGGATTAAGTTATATATCCCAATAGATTACCTATCTGTTGTAAATTATCAAATAGGCATTGCCATATTTTGTAGTTGACCCTATGAGAACTCACCCATGGTCCTAGATTAATCGATTAAGGTATTAATTGAACATATGAGGTAGTAAGAATCGATTTAACTCAGAGTGATCGATAGATGACTCTGGTCGGGAGGAACGCAATACCGTCTCATCATGCAATTTCCAAGAGACTTAATTGGGTTGAAGTTGATCCTATGAGAACTCACCCCTGGTCCTAGATTAATCAATTAAGGTATTAGTTGAACATATGAGGTAGTAAGAATAGGTTTAGCTCAAGTGATTGATCGACAACTCTAGTCGGGAGGAACACAATACCATCTCATTATCCAATTTCCAAGAGACTCAATTGAAGTTGTAGTTGACCCTATGAGAACTTACTTCTAGTCCAACATTAATCAATTAAGGTATGAGTTAAACATATGAAGAAGTAAGAATTAGTTCAACTCAGAGTGATCGATTGATGACTCTGGTCGAGAGAAACGCAATACAGTCTCATCATGCAATTGCCAAAAACTCAATTGAAGTTGTAGTTGACCCTATGAGAACTCACCCTTGATCTTAGATTAATCAATTAAGGTATTAGCCTAATATATGAACTCAACTGAAATTGTATAAAACAAATATTCAACCTGTTGCAACAGATTAACTATCTGTTGTAAATTATCAAATAGATTAAGTCATTTGTTGCACCTGTTATAAATAATCAAATAGATTAAGTTATCTGTTGTGAAATATTACCATCTATTGTAAATTATCAAATGGATCATCATATTACACAACAGATTACCCATCTCTTGTAAATTATCAAATAGGCGCTGTTATTTATTGTAGTTTACCCTATGAGAACTCACCCCTGGTCATAGATTAATCAATTAAGATATTAATTGAATATATGAGGTAGTAAGAATCAGTTCAAACCAGAGTTATCGATCGACGACTCTGGTCGGGAGGAATGCAATACCGTCTCATTATGAAATTGCCAAAAAACTTAATTAATGTTATAGTTGACCCTATGAGAACTCACCCCTGAACCTATATTAATCAATTAAGGTATTAGTGTAACATATGAACTCAATTGAAATTGTATAAAAATAATTGATCAAACTGTTGCAACAGATTAACCATCTGTAGTAAATTATCAAATAGATTGAGTAATTTGTTGCAACAGATTAAGTATATCTTGTAAATAATCAAACAGATTAAATCATTTATTGCGACAAATTACCCATCTCCTGTAAAGTATCAAATAAGCGCTGCCATATGTTATAGTTGACCCTATGAGAATTCACCCCTGGTCCTAGATTAATCAATTAAGATATTAGTTGAACATATAAGGTAGTAAGAATCGGTTAGCTTAGAGTAATCTATCGACAGCTCTGATCGGGAGGAATGCAATACCGTCTCACCATGCAATTTTCAAAAGACTCAATTAAAGTTGTAGTTGACCTTATGAGAACTCACTCATGGTCCTAGAGTAATCAATGAAGGTATTAGTTGAACATATGAGGTAGTAAGAATCAATTCAACAAAGAGTGATCGATTGACTACTCTGGTCAGGAGGCACACAATATCGTCTTATCATGCAATTGCCAAAAAACTCAATTAAAGTTGTAGTTGACCCTATGAGAACTCACCTCTGGTCCTAGATTAATAAATTAAGGTATTAGCCTAACATATGAACTCAATTGAAATTGTATAAAAATATATATATTCAACCTGTTGCAACAGATTAACCATCTATTGTAAATTATCAAACAGATAAAGTCATTTGTTACAATAAATTTAATATTTGTTGTAAATAATCAAATAGATTAAGTCATCTGTTCTGACAGATTACCCATCTATTATAAATTATCATATGGATTAAGTCATATGTCGTAATAAATTACCCATCTATTGTAAATTATCAAACAGGTGCTGACATCTGTTATAGTTGACCTTATGAGAATTCACCCTTGGTCCTAGATTAATCAATTAAGGTACTTGTTGAACATATGAGGTAGTAAGAATTAGTTCAACTCAGAGTGATCGATCGACGACTCTGGTCAGAAGAAATGCAATACCGTCTCATCATGCAATTGCCAAAAAACTCAATCAAAGTTGTAGTTGACCCTATGAGAACTTACCCCTGGTCCCAGATTAATTAATTAAGTTATTAATCTAATATATGAACTCAATTGAAATTGTATAAAAACAAATGTTCACCCTGGTTCAACAAATTTACCATCTGCTGTAAATTATCAAACAGATTAAGTCATTTATTGAAACAAATTAAGCATCTATTGTAAATAATCAAACAGATTAAGTCATCTATTGCGACAGATTACCCATCTGTTGTAAATTATCAAATGGATTGTTATATGTCGTAATATATTACCCATCTGTTGTAAATTATCAAATAGGCGCTATCATCTATTGTAGTTGACCCTATGATAACTCACCCCTAGTCCTAGATTAATTAATTAAGGTATTAGTTGAACATATGAGGTAATAAGAATTAGTTCAGCTCAGAGTGATCGATCGATGACTCTGGTAGGATGGAACGCAATACGTCTCATCATGCAATTGCCAAAAGACTCAATTAAAGTTGTAGTTGACCCTATGAGAACTCACCCCTAGTCTTAGATTAATCAATTAAGGTATTGGTCTAACATATGAAATCAATTAAAATTGTATAAAAACAAATGCTCAATCTATTGCAATAGATGTTTTTTCTATTATATGTAATCAAACAGATTAAGTCATCTATTGTAACATATTACGCTTCTATTGTAAATTATAAAACAGGTACTGCATCTGTTGCAACAGATGATCGAGTTTTGGAAATTTTCAAACAAAAATTATCATCTGTTGCACTTAGATGTTTTAAGACCCCTTTTAAAGTAATTTAGGTATTTCCTGTCTGAGATAAAAATGTTAAAATACTAAGGCGATTAAAAATATTACTTGGATAACTCAAAAATCTCCTGAGTGAGTAGTCTTATCTGGTCTTTTCAATGTCACTATCTCTTCGTGCACCTTAAAAGATATTAATGAATATTTAAAACCCATATCTAGAAGAATACTCTCTCCTTCATTGATAAAGTAAGACAACTCATCTATCACTCTTCTTTATTCTCAGTTCCCTTTTTTTCCCTTTTTCTTCTCTTTTCTCTCTTCTTTCGGATGAGGATTCTTTTGGATTTCAATCAATCAATCTCTTTCTCGATTGAACTGGATGTTCTAATCCCTTTGCTTTTTTCACATTGCAGGTATGATTCACTATTGCTCTTTCCATCTCGTCTTCTTCTTTGTATGTCATTTAAATTAGGTATTTATATTTGTTGTTATTAATGATTTACCCATTACCATTTTCCTATTTATTGAGAAAATTGATGGAAAGGTGACTTTTAAGTCTTGAATGAATGAACCGTTGTTTTTATTAAAATATGCAAAAAAAGTTATTTATTGGGAGAACTTAAAAAGCCTTGTTGTCGTATAGTTTGATGAATCAGCAGTTGGAATAGGCGAAGCAACTGTGTGAAGAAATCATACCAGTAGCAAGGCTGATTTGATTTATTCCAACAGATGAACCATTTGTTGCAACATGTCATCCATCTGTTGCAATAATGCCTCATCGGTTGAACAGATAGGTAATCTGTTGCATCAGTGTTGCAAATCAGATGCACACGCAAGTACACATGATCGTTCAAGTAAAATAGTGATTTAGACAATCAAATATCGTTCCCACGAACTAAACAACTAGAAATTAAACCAACTTTTAGTTTCAGACAATGAGTATTAGGCGTTGTATAGTATCAAGATGATTTTGAATTTGAGAATAAAAATGTAAATTAATAAACAATAAATAAAATTTTATGACTAGAGCAAAGAAAGCAACGGATGTAAATATTATGATAAGAATTCCTGGGTTGAGGATTCTCAAAAAATTATACAAATCTCTATTCTTATAGTAGTCTAATTGGTTATCGGGTTGTTGGTTCGCAAGGTTTAGGCAACGATCTTGATATCCCAACCTAAAATCTTTTATCTATTGAATATTGCAGCTACAACTCCCACAGAGATACAACAATTCTTCTAGATTCCTTAAGCAATCTTCTTGCAATTGAACCAAACAAGGCTTCTAGGTATATCCCTATCCTAGATTCTAATTCAAACCCCTTATTTTATAAAAGGATAAGAACCTTGCAACTTAATTTCCTCATTCTAATCTACGATTCTCCTCCCAAATTCACATAGAAATATAAATTTATTCTAATGGCGGCCAAGCATTAAAATAGTAATCTCAAGAAATTAAGAACAACCCAGATGATAATCCAAAAAGAAACTTCTATAAAGAATATCAAAGAGTAATCATGTTTTTGACCTCAACCCCAGAACAAGGCTATTTAGCCACTCATATTTGAATTAAACATCAAAAATAAGTAATTAATCATACCCAAAATTAGTCTTGAATTAAAGAAGTTCAAAAGAAATAATTAGAACCCTAAAAGAAGAATTCTATGCTTTTCCACCACTGTTATCTTGCCAAAAAGTCCTTGGAATTGTGCTCACGTGTTCCTTTTATACTTGGAAAAATTTCACCAGATCCGAAGCCATGACGCGACAGTCGATAATCGCATTGATACATACAACGCGTCGCGTCAACATAGCATTGTCCTACTGGAAGTCATCTTTGAAAATTAAACTAAGTTAAAATCTTCACCACATGACGTGATGCGTTGGCATGGCATCGTGTCACTGGAATTTTCTCCTCAAAATTTTGCTAAGTGTCAACATTTTAAGTATGACGTGATGCGTTGACATAGCATCGATGCACTGGAAGTTGCACTCGTAGAATTCTCTAAGGCACAAAACTTATGCATCAACGCAACGCATTGACATTGCATCGATGCACTGAAACTTGTTCTTCAAATTTTTGCGAAGGCACCAATCTTGCCAGTCAACGCAATGCATTGAGATCGCATCAATTCACTGGAATTTTTCTCCAATTCCTTTCTTTCATCTCGTCAATCCTTAAATCCTTTCTTTTTCTCTTTACTCTCGTGCTTCTCCATATATTTTGACTTTGGTTCACATGATCTTTCGTCTTTTCATTTTTTGCATCCAATTTTCTTCCAAATCCATGGAAAATTAATCCTGTATTTCTAATCATATTGGTTAGCCATGAAACACAATTTAACTCATACTTCAATATAATTAGCATACTTTTTATTCTCAAAACAAGTCTAAATATAGGTAAATAGCGGTGTTTCGACATATAAATACGCCCAAGATCACCACCCCACACTTAAAACCTTGTTCATACTCGAACAACTTCAAGCATAGCAATCATCAAACCTTTTAATCACCACCTAAGAATCATGCTAGAATTGGACATAATAACCTTTATTTCACACTTCATTTTCCCAACAGTGACATTCAATCTATTGGCAAACTTAAAACAAGCAAGTAAGCAGGCAACTCGATAAGTAATCCCCATATCACTCACAATTTAGCAATATTAATCAAGACGAGAATATTAAAATTCAATCACTCGCTCTCACAAATAATTCATACATAATAGGAGATGGACCATAGGCTTGCCCTTAGTGTCTTACTCCAGTAATAGTCGGATGTTGAAATGTAGGATCAAATAGGTCTTTTTATGGTTGTAATGCAGGCTAAGGGACGGGTAGGAACTATTTTGGAAATAGTGACTAATCTCCCTAAGCACTTTAGCACATAATTACCTTTAATCAAAATCACATTTTGTCAACCAAACTTTTCATTTCATTATATGTACACCTTTCATTGCTTCACCCAAATCTTTCTAAGGAAATTAACAACACTACAGTAGGAGTATTTTCTTTTTACATCATCATTCACATTTCAACTTTTTCTGTTTATCCCAATTCTCGTTATGTACCCCTATAGTAGCTACCCTCAACCTAAGCAATTTGCCTTAGTTGAGGTGCACATTGTCCTTAAAGGACCAGGGCCAAACAGGTTTATTATAATGCAATAACCTGGTAACAATAACTGTAATTTTCATCACATATTATTTTCTACTCCTTACCGTGATAATTGAATACGCAAATCACTTCTCTAAAGCTTCACTTTCACCTTTTTCTTTCTTTGTACTTCACATTCCCCCTTATTCCATTATTCGTATTAAAGCGCTTAGAAAATATGGATCAAATTAAGGTCTATCAAAGAAAAAATTTAGCTACATATAAGGCTACCAAAGAAGTCAGGCTATCGGCTTAACGGGGTTTAGCTAAGGTCATACATAAAGATAGGTAAATAAAGTCTTTACAATTTGGTTAACAAAGAAATGCCTAAATCACTTCCTACACCTAACACACTTTATTTCGCTTTGTAAACACACCGGGAAAGTTCTAGTCATTCCTATACATGTAGAATATAAACAAACTCTCACTCACACTGTGCATGCTAAGAATTAAGTCAGATCCTTGTGGGTTCCGATATTGTACTTTATTAAATTCAATATTAAGCTAGTCAAACCAAAATACACTTGTTGGGGCTTACATTTAAAAATATCACATTTTGTTTCAACAAAATCAAATTAAAATATTTTGCCTAACACACCGCATTTTTCACAGATAGCAATCGGGGTCCTATTATGTTCTTAACTTCAAAACACACACTCCCCTTAAGACGGTCGTCATCCATCTATCATAGGGGAAGGAACTAACTATGACATTGCATAACGAAACTTACCAAAAAGGGCACATATAATACTTGTAAACTGAAAATTTACCATAAAGGGTGAAAATAAAATATGGTAAATAAAGGAAATATTTTTAAACTAAATTGCCAAAAAGGGCAATATTGTTAACTTACGACCCATAGAAAAAATAAAAACCAACCAAAAACCAACATTGTTCAGATATAAATAAAAGAGATAAAGGTGAAGATGATTAACAGATAAAGGTGAAGATGATTAACAACCAACCACCCCACATTTAAATATAGCACTGTCCCAGGGCTAGCAATTAAGCATAAGGTAGGGTGGCTAGTACTCCCTGCTCAGTCAATGTCACCCTGGCCATCACAACATTAATATCAGCATAATCATCACCAAAATTGTCACTTGAGTCACCATTATCATCAGACTGCTTCTCCTTCTCGAACTCATCATCTGAATAGGAAATGCACCTCTCCTCATCTGTAGGAACATTATCATCCAAGGGCTCATCAAAATATGGGCCAATACACAGCAAAGTCCAAGCATAATATCCCAGTGGGTAGTCAAGCTCCACAACACGAATCTCCTATTGGGTGGCTGCACGCCCCCAGTCCTCAACTGCAGCATTGTCAGCCCATACATACGAGCCATGATCTCATCAGCACGAGCAGTACAATCGAGCATAGTCAAATTCACACCATAAGGACTTAGTCCAATCAGTGTGAGAAATCTTGAGTGGCCTGTCACCCACAGGTGGTAAATAGTCTTCATCCTCCTCAGGCACACCATGTTGCCTCAAAAATCTTGTCAGTAATCGACCAAATCTATATCTCCTACCTCCTAAAAATCGAGCCTTTCTCATCACCAAGAAATAATGGTGCCCATCATACATCAAGGGATAAATAAGATACACCTTATAACAGGTCACCTCCGTTATATGTTTCCCATAAACCAAGTAGGAATAGATAATTCTGGCCCATAAAGGTGCCTCTCTATTTAAGTGAGCAAAAGAAAGTGAAATATGTGTACCTTTCTCTTTGTGGTAAATCCACCTCGTCGTAGATCTAGAGCCGCACAGGAGATGACAGATATGGTGATAGGAGGGCTCAATGATCATTGTCTTCAATGGCTTTAGACCCCTATGGGTTGTACCTAATAAGTCATTAACAGTGTTTGCAGTGAAAGTTATTACATGACCACGTACCTTGACCTCAGAATCTTTCGGGTTTTAATTCGCATAGAATTCTTGAACTAAGCTCAAGTTGCAGGGACCCAATTGCTCGAAGAGAAAATTCATGTGGTGGGCCTGTATCTTTCTCACCATCGAAGGATATTCCTTCATCAAACTTGCCCTATTGATAAATTGATCAGCTAAATATTTTGACTCTTTATGTTGTGAGTACCACTTTTGTCTTGCCGCAGCTACAACCTTGGTTCCAAAACTCTTTTGCCCCCTCGGAATATGTGGGGTTGCAGGTGCCCTGTCAACGTCACGACTTCTCTTGTGCCTAGGCTCGGATGGTCCAGCTGCTTTTTTACCTTTGCTTCTTAGTTGGTGGCCGCTCGACATTGTACCTATTAAACATAACATCCCATAAACAGATAAAACAAGCACTTTCAAATTTAATCACCATTCAATGTGAATGCACTAGGGTACTCAACTTCCCCTTTCTAATTCACAATTCTTATAATTATTAATCCAAAAATAACACATGAAGACATTTCGTATTTATGACAGCTAACAGTTTTAGTAAATGGCTTAAGGACTAAACAGCTTTTACGGACACATATCCATCCATTAACACATTACCCCCTCCCCCCTTAACAATTTAATACATGCTTTCCCTGCGTCACTCTTAGATCCAAATAACAACACCCACTTTGATCATATATAGCTAACACTAAGGTGGTTTTGAATCGAGATCCACTCCACACTTAGTTGCTATTTTATAGTGAATCAAGTAACTCCTAATTTATTATATTTCAACACATCTTACAACAAAACACGCAATTGTCAATCAATTTATATCTCAACCTCTTAGAGGAGAAAAATTAGTTAAACTATGATTCCTATTTCAGATTACACTTACTTCTCACATGAGAAATATCAAACCCATAAAAACATGTCATCATCACCTCCTAAGGTTCTCATACAATTTTGACAATGAACATTCAATGCAAGTTTAAATTACTTAAACCAAACCCTTAAATATTTCACTATTGTTTCAATCAAATTCGCAGAACACAAAACTTATAACAATAGTAAAGCACATGGGTTCATAGAAACTAAACACAAAATACAATCAAAACTTACCTGGTCTTAGTTAACAAGATTGAAGATGAAGTTGAGAACCTGTTGCTGTTGCTCAAAATTGACAAAATTATAAAGGGAGCAAGTTTAGGGATTTGGGGGAAATAGCGTAGCGCAACTAGGTTTAGGTGAGTAAAAGAGAAATGGGTTGGTAAGGTATTTATAGAGGGGTAAATTAGGTTTAAAAATTTTCACCATAGGGAACATGTAACGCGATGCATCAGGATTCACATTGCAGAATTAACGCGACGTGTCAAGTTTGTGTCGATTCTCAGGAAGTTAATCAAATAATTAATCTAAGTGTTTCCTACATCCCAACCAACGCAGTGCAATGGGAAACTCATTGATGGACCAACGCGATGCATCAGAATCGCATCGGTTCATTAGACATAGCCTTGAAAATTTTTCTAAGTATGGAATTTATGTCCATCAATGCGACGCGCCAAGATAGCATCGGTCCACTGGAAATTGCATCCAAAAACTTTTCTAAGGATAAATTTTCCATATCTAATGCATCTTTTCTTACCCCTTACCTTTTTCTCACCATGTAACAGCTATTTACTTACTCAAAATCCCATGTTCACCATCTTCTCTTCTTTTCTATCTCCACCAAATTTCTTTTTCCTGCACATCAATCAAAAACAACAAAATTAAGTAATAAAAATAATGGTTTGCCTCCCAACAAGTGCCTTATTTTCGGTCGTGGCACGACTCATTTTTTTATATTTTTCTTTTTTGTTCTTCACTACTAAAAATTAAACTACCTATTACAATACATTTGTGTGTTGCCTCCCGCATAGCGCCTTATTTTACGTTGTGGCACGACTTAGCTCAACATCACTCATCAGCAAAAGTGATAGATTCTTTGTGCTTATCCTGATGATCCATCCAATAGTACTTAACACGCTATCCATTCACTAGAAAATTTTTCGTCTTCTCTTTATTCCACAACTCTACAGCTCCTTGAGGTGTCATACGCACCACCTCGGAAGGTCCAGACCATTTCGATCATAATTTACCCAAAAACAACTTAAGCCTTGAATTAATCAACAAAACAAGTTGTCCCAGTTCAAATACTCTCTCTTCAATTTGTTTATCATGCTATCTCTTGGTCTTCTCCTTATATAGTTTGGCATTTTCATAGGCGTAAGCCTAAACTCATCAAGCTCATTCAGCTGCAATAATTATCTTTCTCCCGTAGCAGTCATCTCAAGATTCAGCTTTTTCGCGGCCCAATATGCTTGATGTTCCAGCTCTATAGGAAAATATAATGCTTTACCATAAACCAAGTGATAAGGGGATGTCTCAATAGGCATCTTGTACGCTGTTCTGTAAGCCCTAAGTGCATCATCGAACTTTTCAACCCAATCTTTTCTTTGCCCATTCACGGTCTTCTGAAGTATCTGCATAATCTCTCCGTTGGATACCTCAACTTGTCCACTAGTTTGGGGATGGTACGCAGTAGAAACCTTGTGTCTAACACCATATTTAGCAAGAAGATTTTTGAACCAGGTGATGATAAAATGAGTACCTCCGTCACTAATGATTGCTCTAGGTGTACCAAATTTGGAAAATATGTTCTTCTTCACAAATTTTAGCACCACTTTTGCATCATTAGTCGGACTCGCCATAGCTTTCACCCATTTAGAGATGTAGTCAACTGCTATAAGAATGTCCAGATTGCCTTTCAAAGGTGGGAATGGGCCCATGAAATCAATCCCCTAAACATCAAAGACTTCAACTTCTAAAATATTATTGAGGGGCATCTCATGACGTCTCAATATAGTATCCAACCTTTAACATTGATCACAATTTTTCACAAAACCAATTGCATCCCTAAACAACGTAGGCTAAAAAAAACCTGATTGCAGCACTTTTCTTGCAGTTCTCTATAACGCCCCGCAACCAGGTCCCGAAACATCACATAGTGCTTAAGGCTACAAGTAGCCCCAAGCTAACCCTTTGAGCCTTCTACTTCATATATTATCTTACTTAAAGATAAAAATCATGAACTCAACACTGTGACATCATAAAATGAGAAATATGAATGAAATACTTGGTCTGAACAAACTACAACTCAGAGAAAATCTTGAAGTGCTGATAATCTGATGACTAGTCTGACAAACCTCTGCTACTCCAAACTAGAGAGCTATTGGGACAAGTCCCTAACTGACTCATACTCAACTGACAAGAATTAAACAACTACTAAATAAAACTGGAAGTCTGAGAATAACTGATCCCCAAAATATGAGGAATCACTATGACTGATATGTAGATAGGAGTACTCGAAAGGATCACTGGTGAGGCTGAGACTGAGTACCTGAACCTATATTACGAGACTGTATGGTATACAGACAAAATATGTGGGTCATTACTTTGGGAGTGTACTGAGCATATGGGGGAGTATGCAATTAAAATACTCAATATCATAAGCTTTTATAGAAAACCTGCATGGTGTAAAACATACTCATATAGCTTGAAATAAATATATGCCACAAGACTCATAAATCATCATGCTTTTACCTAAAACCTCAAATTATCATAACACCTGAAATTATTAGGACCATAGCTTTAGGAAACACTTATACTTTCCAAACTTTATAACTTTAAGACTAAAACTCTTTGAAACTTGGAAGACTTTAGGACTTAGAGAACTTTAGGAACTTAGGGAGTTTCTATTAACCGACATAAACCATGTGAGCTACATAGAGTCCAACGTCTTACCCACGTTGGTGAGAGCTGTTCTATCCTTGCCATCGAATAAAACCTTAACTTTAGTGATCACTATCTTAACCCACTTAGGGTAGATCAAGAACCTATGGGGGCACGTAGTTCTAGGGCATGATACCTCAGAATCAAGCCCAACTCGATACTAAATACTACTCCCTTACTTAGCGCAGAACTTTAGAAAATCCACCTTAAACCAATTCAACAATAT